>NC_036850.1:725469-751121 GCF_002910315.2 Salvelinus sp. IW2-2015 | reverse complement strand
TGGAATAGCAAAAGGTGGAAATTATAGGCAATTAGCAAGACACCCCAATAAAGAGTGATTCTGCAGGTGGTGACCACAGACCACTTCTCAGTTCCTATGCTTCCTGGCTGATGTTTTGGTCACTTTTGAATGCTGGCGGTGCTCTCACCTAGTGTAGCATGAGACGGAGTCTACAACCCACACAAGTGGCTCAGGTAGTGCAGCTCATCCAGGATGGCACATCAATGCGACGCTGTGGCAAGAAGGTTTGCTGTGTCTGTCAGCGTAGTGTCCAGAGCATGGAGGCGCTACCAGGAGACAGGCCAGTACATCAGGCGACATGGAGGAGGCCGTAGGAGGGCAACAACCCAGCAGCAGGACCGCTACCTCCGCCTTTGTGCAAGGAGGTGCTCTCCCAGAGCCCTGCAAAATGACCTCCAGCAGTACCCGCCTTGTTGTGGAGTCAACAGAAGTCAGAAGTAGCATTAAAAATATTCACTTACCTTTGATGATCTTCATCAGAATGGAATCCCAGTTCCACAATAAATGTTGTTTTGTCGATAAAGTCCATAATTTATGCCAAATACCTCCTTTTTGTTCACGCGTTTAGTTCAAAAATCCAAATAAATGATGCGCAGGCCAGACGAAAAGTCAATCAATTCCATTACAGTTCATAGAAACATGTCAAAATATGTATAGAATCATAGGATCTATAGGATGTATAGATCCTATAGGATGTTTTTAATGAGAAGTTTATCTAAAGTTCCATGTAAAACACTTGTATCTTTTATCAATGTTTATTATGAGTATTTCTCTAAATTGATGTGGCTCTCTGCAAAATCACTGGATGTCTTGGAGGCAAAACATTACTGAACATAACACGACAATGTAAACTAAGATTTTTGGATATAAATATGAACTTTATCGAACAAAACATACATGTATTGTGTAACATGAAGTCCTATGAGGGTCATCTGATGAAGATCATCAAAGGTTAGTGATTAATTTAATCTCTATTTCTGCTTTTTGCGACTCCTCTCTGTGGCTGGAAAAATGGCTGTGTTTTTCTGTGACTAGGTACTGACCTAACATAATCAGATGGTGTGCTTTCGTCGGAAAGCCTTTTTGAAATTGCACACTGTGGTGGGGATTAACAACAAGTTTATCTTTGAAATGGTGTAAAATACTTATGTTTGAGGAATATTATTATGAGATTTCGCCCTGCACTTTCACTGGCTCTTGTCAAGTCGATCCGTTAAAACTTCATCGGGATAGGGGCGGTGTTTCCACTTTGAACAAATTGCGTGCCCAAACTAATTTTCCTCCTACTCTGTCCCAGAAGGAAATACATGCATATTATTATTACTATTGTATAGAAAACACTCTGAAGTTTCTAAAACTGTTTGAATTATTTCTGTAAGTATAACAGAACTCATTTGAACAAACACTGCCTAGGGCTCCACTAGATGTCACCGTCTTTAGATTTTAGTCTTATGATTAATGATTATGATAAAGGAGGGGCTCATAGGAGCTGTTTTAGTGAGTGGTCGTCAGAAATTTCAGTCTGGTTTGCGCGCGAGGGAGAGAGGGCTCTCGTTCCAATGCTCTTTCTTCAGACAATGAAATTCTCCGGTTGGATCCTTATTGATGATTAATGTAAAACACATACTAAATATGGATTGCAACATCATTTGACCTGTTTCTACGACCTGTAACGGAACTTTTTGAGTTTTTGTCTGGAGGGATTGTTCGTGCGTCATGAAAATGGATCCTGGGCTGAACATGCTAACAAGTGGCTAAATGATGGCTTTATGGAACTTTTCAGTCGTTTATTGTCGATCTGGGAATCCTGGGAGTGCCTTCTGATGAAGTTATTCGAAGGTAATTGCATATTTATAGTTTTTGTGGCTTTTGTTGACGCCAAAATGGCGACTATCTCTTTGGCTGGATTGTGCTCTAAACGCCATTCTCGGATTAATCTTTTTCCGTAAAGTTTATTTTGAAATCTGACACAGCGTTGCATAGATTCTATCTCAATTTGGGGGTTTTGTGAAGGCTACCTGTGCTGTGAAAGAAATGTCTGTGCTTTTTTGTATTTGGTGGTGAGCTAACATAAATATACGTGGTGTTTTCGCTGTAAAACATTTAAAAAATCGGACATGTTGGCTGGATTCACAAGATGTTTATCTTTCATTTGCTGTATTGGACTTGTTAATGTGTGAAAGTTAAATATTTCAAAAAAATATTTTTGAATTTCCCGCGCTGCCTTTTCAGTGGAATGTGGGGGGGTTCCGCTAGCGGAACGTGTGTCCTAGACAGGTTAACGGGATCTCAGCCGATCTCAGCCGTAATAAGTTTTAAGACATGTAACTGGCTAGCTGGGTAAACAATGAACCTAGCTAGGTAAACAAAGTGTAAGATCAAACATGTCACATAACGTTAGCTAACAAGCCAGCCAACTAACATTAGCTAGTTAAACAACAATGAACAGAGCGCCAACAATGCAACTAACATTAGCTAGTTAAACAACAATGAACAGAGCGCCAACAATGCAACTGTGCTGGGAGCTAACCAACCTTTTCTAACTAGAAAAGCAAACGGCTCTGGGATACAAAAAATAACGTCAGCTAGGGAGCCAGCCAGCTAACGTTAGCAAGCTAACAGTACACTTTAGCTTAAGACATGTAGCAAGCTAGCTAGCTAAATAATTAACCTAGCTAGTTAAACAAAGTTTAAAATCACACGTCACTCAAAATTAGCTAACAAGCCAGCCAGCTAACAGTGCACTTTAGCTTGAAATGAAACCAGTTTCTGTCAAAATTAGAAACGTGTAATATCTGAAAATGTATCTAGCTAACACTAGACTATCTTACCTTTATACATCATCATGCATGATGGACGTGTCGCCCTGTCAGGAATGCCATACCACGGTTGCCCTTAGTTTGAAGATGGAATCCGGAGACAGGTGTTTTCTCCATCTCTTTAGCTACCGTACTCCAATTCCACTGATTTTCAAAACTTGATCCTCCAGAAAGTGGAGAGCAACKCTTATGCAGCTCCACTACACAATCTTTTTTTTTTAAAGCAGCGTTCGACAGGATTACCACCACAGACTGACGAGCTCAAATAGACACAAGCCTTCAATATGGCAGACCAATCCAAACTCCTCTCTRGGCTTGTTCAGCCCACTCATTATCTCAGCCATTCATGGCTAGTGGGAAGGTCGCTGSCTTTTTCTGTGTCTTAACTCTCTGGGATATGTGGGACGCTAGCGTCCCGCATGGCCAACATCCAGTGAAAATGCAGAGTGCCAAATTCAGATAAATTACTATAAAAATTTTACTTTCATGAAATCACACATGCAATACACCAAATTAAAGCTACACTTTTGTGAATCCAGCCACTGTGTCAGATTTCAAAAAGGCTTTACGACGAAAGCACACCAAACGATTATGTTAGGTCAGTACATAGCCACAGAAAAACACAGCTATTTTTCCAGCCAAAGGGAGGAGTCACAAAAGCAGAAAAAGAGATAAAATTAATCACTAACCTTTGATGATCTTCATCAGATGACACTCATAGGACTTCATGTTACACATGTATGTTTTGTTCGATAAAGTTCATATTTATATCCAAAAATCTCAGTTGACATTAGCGCGTTACGTTCAGTAATGTTTTGCTTCCGAAACATCCGGTGATTTTGACACATCAATTTACAGAAATACTCATTCTAAACATTGAGAAAAATACATGTTTTATGCATGGAACTTTAGATGAACTTCTCCTTAATGCAACCGCTGTGTCAGATTTCAAAAAAGCTTTACCGAAAAAGCACACAATGCAATAATCTGAGTACAGCGCTCAGAGCCAAAACAACCCAAAGAGATATCCGCCATGTTGGAGTCATCATAAGTCAGAAATAGCATAATAAATATTAACTTACCTTTGATGATCTTCATCAGAATGGACTCCCAGGAATCCCAGTTCCACATTAAATGTTTGATTTGTTCCATAAAGTCCATTTATGTACAAACACCTCCTTTTGTTCGCGCGTTTAGTACATAATCGAAACTGACGACGCGCTGGCAGGTCCAGGTGAAAGTTCAGACGAAAAGTCATATTACAGTCCGTAGAAACATATCAAACTAAGTATAGAATCAATCTTTAGGATGTTTTTATCATAAATCTTCAATAATATTCGAACCGGAGAATTCCTTTGTCTTCAGAAATGCTATGGAATGCAAGCTACCTCTCARGTGAATGCGCGTGAACAGCTCGTGACCAGCTCGTGGCACTCTGCCAGACCTCTGACTCAATCCCCTCTCATTCCCCCCTCCTTTATAGTAGAAGCATCAAACAAGGTTCTATAGACTGTTGACATCTAGTGGAAGCCTCAGGAAGTGCAACATGACCCAATTTCCACTGTATCTTGGATAGGCAAAGAGTTGAAACACTACAAACCTCAGATTTCACACTTCCTGGTTGGATTTTTTCTCAGGTTTTTGCCTGCCATATGAGTTCTGTTATACTCACAGACATCATTCAAACAGTTTTAGAAACTTCAGAGTGTTTTCWATCCAAATCTACTAATTATCTACATATTCTAGCTTTTAGGACAGAGTAGCAGGCAATTTACTCTGGGCACCTTTTTATCCAAGCTACTCAATACTGCCCCCTGTKCCAAAGAAGTTAACCAACAAGGCTCGTATTTTAAGAATTTTATTTGTATTTACAGATGGCATACATGTTTGTTTATAAGGCACATTAAAGTTCACATGTTCGAGAAGGCATTTCTGCCKAAAAAAAKTTCAAACGGCTCTCTTGTGAAGTCGTGACCTGCGACATATGCCTAGTTTCCTGAATAGGGTTTACATTTGTACAATCAAAATAAACTATCTACATTTGTCATTTTATTTTGAAATGATCTATCGCTCAGTAAACATGCCTGGGAGAGAATAAAAAATAATAGCAAGCAAGCATGGGCTTGGATCACAGCATAATGACAGATCTCGTCTGCAATGGAATAATTGTACGAACAGACAAAGTAGGCCTACTAAACAACACATAGTAGACAGACAAAAACAAACATATAGCCTCAGAAAAGTCGACAGGAAATGACTAGATTGAACAACAATGACTAGCTACGGATTCTGATTCATACACAATGTTTGGAGATGGGGAGACTTGTGCCGTGAGACAAGTGACTGTGAGTGAGTGAAACAGAGTGTGTCTGTCTGGGGAAATGAGAGCATAGCAGCACACTCAACCGATACTCCACTCATTTCTTTATAGACAGAATAACTAGTCAATAGTTGTTCAGAGCACACAGTGCTTCACACTGTTTGAGTCACACTGTCTGTGTTAGTTTTTCACTCCGTTTGTCAGAATCTAACAGACTAGTCAAAGCTCAAACCAAGTTTATTCACCCACTGGGTCAAACAGCTGAAAAGACAAAGACATATTTCCACCAGCACAAGTATTTATACCCTCCTTTTTGCAGAGTCTCCTGCTTGCACCTGTAAACACTACATCTTTGTTGCTAGGCAGGAAGTTAAGTGATGTGTGTAATAATACCGTTCCTTCTCCCTTCATCTGACCTGACCTCGGCCAACATTCCTTACTAATCTACAGCTATCCAGCCTTATCAGTGACCTCAACTAAGGGATTGTCTTTTCCCTTACTTAGTAACTTTCCAGACCCATAGTTCTTATGCACTCTCCATTGACCCCACCATATACATTCGTCATACATTAACCATTTACTTCTAATATAGCAGGTATTTCAAACAACAACCCAACAGCTGGCAGCTGAAAATAACTWTTTTCTGTTCACGGAAGAAATTATCCATATCTGTTACGATACTCGTTTTGTCCGAGTACTCGGCTGACCTCTACTAGACAATCATTTTAAAAAACTGTCGTGGGAGGTTCTCTTCTGAACTGTTCAACCAATCCAGTAAATGTGGAGGAGGAGTTAAGATGGAGTGTCGCCTTGTTAGTCCAAAAATGGAAGTTGCATCAACAGGCTCCATTTCCCCTGAAAACCAGAACATCCGGTTGTTGGGGACTCGGCTGAGGCTAGCATTTATCTAATGTCTCATTTTGCGAGTGACTAGTTTTGATTTTCTGATCTTCTTATTGTTCTGATCAAATGTGTGACATTTCTGGAGAGGAGGAACAACAGCATCAATGTAGGTGGGTTATGAAATGCATCACCAGTTCTGGGGGAAGTTCCCGAAATGGAGATTAAAAATGTATTTGAAATAAAACAAAAAGGTTAACACCCAAAGCAATGGCGTATTCATTCATGTGCACTACCTTAGTTACCCTATCAGACTCACCTGCAGCTCTCCTCCAATGGTGACATACATGAGTTGGTGGTAAAAACTGTGGCCTTTCACTGTACAGCCCATAGGATGGATTTTGCCCCCATGTGGCACGACACCATAAATATTTACCTCTCAACCCCCACAATCAATGATAATTAGGGGTATCACACTATATCCAGACAGCTTCTCTGACAGACCATGAGTAGGGGGTTTCACCTTCCACCGGCTATTACAGATCATAGCACAACAATAATTACACAGCCGGGTGCCCCTATTCAGGAACGTGATTGGTAATTGCTGGGATTTCAGCAGGTGTCAGCAAATTGTGAACATGTATAATTATGTGGCATAAAATTAAGTGGTGCCTGTTGAGGAATTGGAGTACAGACAGGAAACCCTGGATGTGCAGGTGTAGTGCTTTATTTCAACTGGCGTAATCACGGAATACCACAATGTTGTATAAATGCCACTCATAGTAATAGGAGATTTGTGATGTTTTGAACAAACCTGGGTTCAAATACTATTGGACATTTTTCAAATACTTTTAACGTTAGCTCTAGCTAGTATTCACAGAGTGCCAGATAGACAGGGTTTGCCGTTTTGTGACTATTCTATTGGTTCCATTGTGCCAGGCAAGCTCAATCAAGCCCAGCTAAATTATGTCAAATAGTATTTGAACCCAAGTCTGGTGTTGAACACTTTACAAATCAAAAATGTTGTGTGTGGGATGGTTGAAGAGTAGTTAATGGCATAAAGCATTCATAACCTGTGTCATCACAGATTGACATACAGTTTACGAGGGATCAGTAATTTAAAGTTGTGAACTTTGAACAGTAAAAAGTAACCAAGACAGGGAAAATTAAAAAATAAWTAATTTTAAAAACCCTTAATCCCAAATATGTATATTCTCATCATCAAATTGTTTAAATAAAACAACATAAACAATAAGYTATGGCACACATCATACTGTACGTTCATCAGATAAGTTACAGTAACATCATCTTTGAATTAGAACATTTTCACGTACCAAAACCATTTTTCCAAGWATTCCTGTTCTCTCTCCTCACGAGTTCTGAAAACAAAGGTCATAACATTTATTTCTTTAACAATCTCTATCCATTGTGTCACGGTGAGAGGGTATTTTTGTAGTTATTAGGTACAGTGGTTTGCGAAAGCATCCACCCCCCTTGGCATTTTCCCTATTTTGTTGACTTACAACCTGGAATTAAAATAGATTTTTGGGGGTTTGTATCATTTGATTTACACAACATGCCCACCACTTTGAAGATGGAAAATATGTTTTATTGTGAAACAAACAAGAAATAAGATAACTATTCACCCCCTCAAAGTAAAAACTTTGTAGTGCCACCTTTTGCAGCAATTACAGCTGCAAGTCTCTTGGGGTATGTCTCTATCAGCTTGGCACATCTAGCCACTGGGATTTTTGCCCATTCTTCAAGGCAAAACTGCTCCAGCAAGTTGAATGGGTTCCGCTGGTGTACAGCAATCTTTAAGTCATACAACAGATTCTCAATTGGATTGAGGTCTGAACTTTGACTAGGCCATTCCAAGACATTTAAATGTTTTCCCTTAATAGAAACGTTTAAACCTGTATTGCTGTAATGAATTTAGTGGCTGTTGCATGTTGCGCCATTCACTTCTGTTTGCTGGCCATGACACATGTTGAGTGATTTTATAGTATAATAATTTTCTTTTTATATCCCCACGTATGTTGTACTGAAGCCCTCAGCCCACAGAGGCCGAGCAGCAGTGGCATAAACCAAGGACTATGGTATGTTTTTAAAGCTATACAACATATCAAAATCATATGGTTATAATCACATCATAATGCTAAGAACTTACTTAATGAAAACTTGAATCGTCTCATGATTAGACTTAGAATAGTGCCCTTGTACTGTCTTTTTACAGGGTCTGAAACCTGGGCCCATAGGCAAAATGACCATCACCAAGCCCACCAAAAAGCACTTGGCAGAAGAAGGGATTAGGTGAGTATTCCCTAATTGCCAGTATAGTAGGTAGTAGCCGGTCATGTCCTATTTCACTTTGATATCAAGTTATTAKATTTCAGGTGGTTTCAAGTACATTGATTGGCAGCAGCTGCTTTGCTTTGCAGAAGTAKACTGTACAGCACCCTTCTTGGACCGCTCCCTGACCGTTCAGTTCTCCAGATAGAAGAGGCATACAAGAACTTTGACTCTCTATCCAAGCCTAGACAGGTTAAAACACTTGTGTTGCTTTAGCAGTATACTTAGGGCCATTGTCCTGCTGGAAGGTGAACCTCCGTCCCAGTCTCAAATCTCTGGAAGACTGAAACAGGTTTCCCTCAAAAATGTCCCTGTATATAGCGCCATCCATCATTCCTTAAATTCTGACAAGATTCCCAGTCCCTGCCGATGAAAAACATCCTCACAGCATGATGGTGCCACCACCATGCTTCACTGTGGGGATTGTGTTCTCGGGGTGATGAGAGGTGTTGGGTTTGCACCAGACATAGCGTTTTCCATGTCACATCTGCTCTTGCTACACCCCCTAATGGACATCCGGTGTCTCCTTGATCTGCAGCCATTCCCCCAGTTTTTTCTCCCTCTCCCTCTCCCGCTCCTTCTCTGTGTGTGTAATTGTGTGGTTGGAGACAGGTGTGCTGGAGTCAGAGCAGTTCCCCACCAGCTGCAACCCGTTCCATAATCAAGACCTCTACAAATACTCAGTCCTGCCACGTCCACTCTGCCAGAGCGTCATCTCTGTTCATTCAGACATGCTTCTTGCTATTTGTTGTTATTTAAGATCCTMTATCCTGCTGTGCCTGTTTCCTTGCCTAATGCTGTTTCTCCTCTCACTGCAGTTTTGCCGCTCTGACTCTGGTTCCCGTCTCCTGTTCAACATCTCACCACCCTGCTACCCTGTTCTGGATTCAACTCACCATCACTCACTTGGATTCCCCTCCAGACATGTTTACCCTGTACCTACCCAGCTCATTCCAGCCTCCACATCTGGTTTGCTACAACTCATCTGAGCTTCCTAGGATCTGCACTTCATCACTCCCTGTGTTACAATAAATATATTGGTTCATMRATCCCTGTTTCCTGGTKTGAGTCTGTTCTTGGCTTCCCCTGTGCTTCTCCGCCTAACATTCCTTGATGGCCAAAACGCTCAATTTTAGTCTCATCTGACAAGAGTACCTTCTTCCATATGTTTGGGGAGTCTCCCACATGCCTTTTGGCGAACACCAAATGTGTTTGCTTATTTTGTTCTTTAAGCAATGGCTTTTTTCTGGCCACTCTTCCGTAAAGCCCAGCTCTGTGGCGTGTACGGCTTAAAGTGGTCCTATGAACAGATACTCCAATCTCCGCTGTGGAGCTTTGAAGCTCCTTCAGGGTAATCTTTGGTCTCTTTGTTGCCTCTCTGATTAATGCCCTCCTTGCCTGGTCTGTGAGTTTTGGTGGGCGGCCTTCTCTTGGCAGGTTTGTTGTGGTGCCATATTCTTTCCATTTTCTAATAATGGATTGAATGGTGCTCCGTGGGATGTTCAAAGTATCGGATATTGTGCCCCTTGCTCAGTGGTGTTGCAGACTCTGGGGCCTTTCAGAACAGGTGTATATATACTGATATCATGTGACACTTAGATTGCACACAGGTATACTTTATTTAACTAATTATGCCTCATCTGTTGTCGTCTTTTCTTCTTCTTCACTTTAAAAATGGTACACCTCAGGTAATTGGTGTCTGAGAACTTAACTCCACGTCTCATTTTGCAGTTGATGGGTGGCAACTTGTAGCTAACGGCAGCTCCCCGTCAACTGGCCCGTAATTGGTTGCACCAGATCTTATTTAGGGGCTTCATAGCAAAGGGAGTGAATACATATGCACACACCACTTTTCCGCAATTTTTTTTTTGTATTTTTTGAAACAAGTAATTTTTTCATTTCATTCACCAAACTGGACAATTTTGTGTATGTCCATTACATGAAATAAAAATAAAAATATATTTAAATTACAGGTTGTAATGCAACAAAATAGGAKAAATGCCAAGAGGGATGTATACTTTTGCAAGGCACTGTATTTCACCAAAATACAAAGAAATGCATGTTTGTTCTATGTCAAAACCCTTTTTTTTGCAATGTTTGATCTTATTTCACCCCAGTAAGTTTCAATTGCGGGGCAGGACCAAAAGATATGAGTGTGATCCGCCCTTGAATAGAATACCCAAGTAAATATTTGAAATAGTTTTTTTGATACTCTCCAAGTTGTATGCGTTAGTGAATACCTCAATTTCTGAGGTGCCCAAGGGTCAAACAATAGTATTTATTTTAGTAAGTAGTGTCTAACCTGTAGGTACCTGTTAAAATGTATCCAAGCCATGTATTTTACTTAGGTCCTGAAAGTTTTCTACATCCCCATCCCTTATAATTGTACAAAATGATGTGAAAGTTTTTTGCGTCCGCTGTTTAAATTTGCTGTCCTGAATTGCAGGGATGAAGCTGGGGTCGTATGCAGGCCAGCTCAGCAGTTTGACCTCTCTGAATTTCTATTACCAAGCTGACTTTATGGGTATCTCTGTCAAAGTAGTCTCGATATCTTTCCATTTGGATTCGTATTCTGAATTGCACCAACACACTAGATGTCTCAATTGGGCTGACACAAAATAATGTTTTAGGCAATTGTAATGTTGTATATCTAATTCTTGGTCTCTTACTGTTCCAGATACACCTTGATATCTGTTTATCCCATTCCCTTAAACTGTTTAGGTAGGAATTCTATGGGCATTGATTGAAACAAACACAGCAACCTCGTCAGGATATTCATTTTGATCTTTTCAATTCTACTACTAATATCCAAATATCACGTTTTAGGGAAGACCCAGATGCAGACAGTGTCGAAGTTACAATAATTTATTACTAGAACAGGGGGCAAGCAAAATGACAGGTCAAGGGCAGGCAGAGGTCTGTAATCCAGTTCAGAGTCCAAAAGGTACAGAAGGGCAGGCAGGCTCAGGATCAGGGCAGGCAGAATGGTCAAAACTGGGAAAACTAGCAAACAGGAACAAGAAACAGACAGGAGCAAGGGGGAAAACGCTGGTAGGCTTGACAAACAAAATACAAACAGAGAACACAGGTATAAATACACTCGGGATAATGGGGAAGATGGGGTGGAGACAAGCACAAAGACAGTTGAAACAGATCAGGGTGTGACACCAAAGGAAGTGAATTCCACCTGTCCCAATCATAATATATTTTCTTGTTGATGTGAACGTAATTCTTTTTTTGTATTTTTTGGTAGATTTGCTCTGAGATATTTAATGGATGACTGGAAGTTATACCTACTCATCAAATCAAAATAAAATAAAATTGTATTGGTCACTTACACATGTTTAGCAAATGTTATTGTGAATGTAGCAAAAGGCTTGTGTTTCTAGCTCTGACAGTGCAGTAATATCTAACATTTTCACAAAATATACCCAAAACACACAAATATAAGTAAAGGAATGGAATTAAGAATATATGGATGAGCAATGTCAGAACGACATAGACTAAGATACAGTAGAATATAATAGAATACAGCATATACATTTGAAATTAGTAATGCAAAAAATGTAAACATTATTAAAGTGACTAGTGTTCCATTTAATAAAGTGGCCAGTGATTTCAAGTCTATGTATATAGGGCAGCAACCTCGAATGTGCTAGTGATTTAACAGTCTGGTGGCCTCGAGATGTTAGCTATTTTCAGTCTCTCGGTCCCAGCTTTGATGCACCTGTACTGACCTCGCCTTCTGGATGATAACATGGTGAACAGCCAGTGGCTCGGGTGGTTGTTGTCCTTGATGATTTTATTGGCCGTCCTGTGACATRGGGTGCTGTAGGTGTCCTGGAGGGCAGGTAGTTGGCCCCGGAGATGCATTGGGCAGACCGCACCACCCTCTGGAGAGCCCTGTGGTTAAGGGCGGTGCATTTGCCGTACCAGGCGGTGATACAGCCTGACAGGATGCTCTCAATTGTGCATCTGTAAAACTTTGTGAGGTTTTAGGGGCCAAGKCAAATTTCTTCAGRCTTCTGAGGTTGAAGAGGCGCTGTTGTGTGTTGTGTTGTCTGTGTGGGTGGACCATTTGAGTTTGTTCGTGATGTGTACACCGAGGAACTTGAATCTTTCCACCTTCTCCACTGAGGTCCCTTTGATGTGGATAGGGGAGTGATCCCTCTGCTGTTTCCTGAAGTCCACGATCATCTCCTTTGTTTTGTTGATATTGAATGAGAGGTTTTTTCCTGGCACCACACTCCCAGAGCCCTCACCTCCTCCCTGTAGGCTGTCTCGTAGTTGTTGGTAATTAAGTCTACTACTGTTGTGTCATCTGCAAACTTGATGATTGAGTGGCCACGCAGTCGTGGGTGAACAGGGAATACAGGAGATGGCTGAGCACGCATCCTTGTGGGGCCCCAGTGTTGAGGATCAGCGAAGTGAAGGTGTTATTTCCTACCTTCACCACCTGGGGGCGGCCCATCAGGAAGTCCAGGACCCAGTTGCACAGGGCGGGGTTGAGACCCAGGGCCTCAAGCTTAATGATGAGTTTGGAGGGTACTATGGTGTTGAATGCTGAGCTATAGTCAATGAACAGCATTCTTACATAGGTATTTCCCTTGTCCAGACGGGATAAGGCAGTGTGATTGCGATGGCGATTGCATCGTCTGTGGATCCATTGGGGCGCTCTGGAAATTGGAAGTGGGTCTAGAGTGATAGGTAAGGTAGAGGGGATATGATCCTTGACTAGTCTCTCAAAGCACTTCATGATGACAGAAGTGAGTGCCACGGGGCGATAATCACTTATACCTACTCTTCAGCTCTTGTTGTGGGCTATAATTATATACTAGGGCTTGGGTCTTGTGTATCTTATTAAGCACCTACCCTGAATATGTTCCAAATGTTTGTAAAACATCCATCAATCTAGGTACCCTTGAACCTGGGTCTTTAAGAAATAAGAGAACATCATCATCAGCATACATGCATATCTTATGTTCACTGCCTCTTATTGTTATTCCTTCTAGAGATGGGTCCTGTCTTCTTGCTTGTACTAACGGCTCGAAGTACAAGGAGAAGAGTGTGGGTGAAAGATTACAGCCTTGTCTTTCCCCTCGTTCTAAACGTATCGTTTGTTACAAATGTCCATGAATCTTTATTCTGGCAGTCGGACATGAATGCAGTGTTTTAATTCAATGTATCACTTCTTTGTTGAAACTATGTTGAAACTAACTACTTTGTTTAAACCATGATTTATAATAGATAATCCCATCA
Organism: Salvelinus sp. IW2-2015; assembly: GCF_002910315.2. NCBI lineage: Eukaryota > Metazoa > Chordata > Actinopteri > Salmoniformes > Salmonidae > Salvelinus > Salvelinus sp. IW2-2015. Next base: position 737,510 of record NC_036850.1, on the reverse strand, counting down.
AACTGAATCAAATGCTTTTTCTGCATCTAGACTGATTTATATAGCACTTGTCTTATCCTGAGTGAAGTGGTCCATGACATGTAGTGTTCTCCTAATGTTGTCCTGTGTCTGTCTATTTCGTATGAAAACAGTTTGATCCCCATCAATCAATTCTGGGATTAGGTCCTCCATACTTTTGGCCATTATTGATGCTTATAGTTTAAAATCCATGTGAAGAATTGTGATAGGTCTACAGGAACTGCCTTCTTATCTTTACCCTCCTTTGGGATTACAGATGTTATGGCTTCTCTCCACGATGGTAGAAGATCCACTACCCGCAGAGTCCAGTTAAAACAGGCCTGTGTTAGTTGTTCTCTGAAGGCTTTGGACCATTCTGAAGGGAAACCATCAGTGCCCAGAGACTTGTTTGCTTTTAGATTAGATATTGCATTATTAATTTATTCAGTAGTKATTTCTGAGGTCTATCATTTTGTTCTGTCCCAACTGAAGGGAGATCAATTGAGTTTTTTATTTTTTTTTATGCTCTATTATCTGTGCATCTGCATTCTCTGGTTGCTTGTACAAATTTGGACACTATGATTCAAATAAATTCTGTATTTCATCCAATTTGCATATAATCCTCTTTATTTTGGGGTGTTTTATTTAGAAAATTATATTTTATACGTGTTGTTTTCTGAGACTCCATATTAGAAATGTTGTTGCCTTTGAGCTTGCTTCATAATATCGCTGTTTCAGCAACCTGAACTTTTTCTTTACTTCTTCACTATAACTCTGGTCAATTTCCTGTTTAACTTCTTGAATCTCACGTAATATAAGAGGGTCTTTGAAATGACTATGACATCGTTCGAAGCTTCCTTCCCGTAATTTCAGCAGTTTCTGTGCTTTAATCTGTGGCTATGATCTTCCCTCTAACATCCAACAATGTACAGTAGCAGGAGATGCTTCCCTGTTATCATTATTAACCAGATAGACAGTCAATTCTGTCTTTATTGAGTAATTGTATGCTGGATCATTCAGCATGCGTGTATTAAGCCTCCATAGAGTATTTATTGGTTTGCTATCAAGGTGTAGAGTTAGGTAAACTCCATTATGATATGATAAGTCACTCTGTCCGATCCTACAATCCTTAAGCCTGTGCCTATCTGCATTGTATATGAAAAAGTATTCTAACCTGGAGTATTCAGTGTGGCGGGCTGAGTAAAAAGTATATTCCTTKTTTGACATGTGGATATCGCGCCATACATCAAGCAGTCCTAAATCCTTGTAATATCCTATWGATTTTTTCAGCAACCTGGCTCATTTTACGATTTTGATTTGTGCTGTCCAACTTTGAGTTTAAAATCATGTTAAAATCACCTCCAGAGATGAGAGTGCCAGAGGTTTAAGTGGCAGTTAAATCAAACATCTTCCTGRAGAAGACCATGTAACTCCCCGGACGCTTGTATCCATAAAWWWWTMTAACTTCCTTGTTATCCAGTTTACATTTAACAAAGATAAATKTACCCTCCTTGTCGTTTATGATTGATTGATTTGGGTTCAAGATTAAACGCCTCTTCTACCTTATATTAGAAGAAAAAAWGATATTCCTAAAGTGGCTTGCGAAAGTATTTGGTTTGTATCGTTTGATTTACACAATGTGCCTACCACTTTGAAGATGCAAAATATGTTTTATTGTGAAACAAACAAGAAATAAGACAAGAGAAACTGAAAACTTGAGCGTGCGTAACTATTRACCCCCCCAAAATCAATACTTTGTAGAGCCACATTTTGCAGCAATTACAGCTGCAAGTCTCTTGGGGTATGTCTCTATAAGCTTGGCACATCTAGCCACTGGGATTTTTCCCATTGTTCAAGGTAAAACAGCTCCAGCTCCTTCAAGTTGAATGGGTTCCGCTGGTGCACAGCAATCTTTAAGTCATACCACAGATTCTCAATTGAATTGAGGTCTGGGCTTTGACTAGGCCATTCCAACACATTTAAATGCTTCCCCGTTCCGCTAGCGGYARCCCTCGCCAACAGCCAATGAAATTGCAGGGTGCCAAATTCAGTCAACAGAAATCTCATAATTCAATTTCTCAAACATACAAGTATTAGACAACATTTTAAAGATAACATTCTCGTTAATCCACCCACAGTGTCCAATTTCAAAAAAGGTTTTCGAAAGCAAAACATATCATTATGTTAGGTCATTAACTAGTCACAGAAAGCATACAGCTTTTTTCCAACCAAAGAGAGAAGTCAGAAAAAACTGAAATATTGATAAAATTAATCACTAACCTTTGATATTCTTCATCAGATTACACTCCCGGTACAGCATGTTACATAATACATGTATGTTTTGTTCGATCAAGTTCATATTTATATCGGAAAACCTCAGGTTACATTTGGCTTTGCCTCCAAAACATCCCGTGAATTTGCACAGAGCCACATCAAATCACAGAAATACTCATAATAAACATTAATAAAAGATACAAGTGTTATTCAGAGATTTAAAGATATACTTCTCCTTAATGCAACCGCTGTGTTAGATTTCAAAAAAACTTCACGGAAAAAGCAAACCATGCAATAATTTGAGTACGGCGCTCAGAGACCAACACAACCCAAGAAGATATCCGCCATGTTGGAGTCAACATAAYTCAGAAATAGCATTATAAATATTCACTTACCTTTGATGATCTTCGTCAGAATGCACTCCCAGGAATCCCAGTTCCACAAGAAATGTTAGATTTTTTAGATAAAGTCCATCATTTATGTCCAAATTCGTCCTTGTTGTTCGCGCGTTCAGTACAAAATCTAAACTCACGACGCGTGGGCAGGTCCAGGCAATATTTCAGACAAAAAGTCATATTACAGTCCGTGGAAACATGTCAAACGAAGTATAGAATCAATCTTTAGGATGTTTTTAACATAAATCTTCAATAATGTTCCAACCGGAGAATTCCTTTGTCGGTAGAAAAGCTATGGAACAGAGCTTGCTCTCACGTGAAAGAACGTCACGAGCTCAAAGCATTCTTCAGACCTGAGTTGAAAAACGACCAAACTCAGATTTCCTACTTCCTGGTTGGATTTTTTCTCAAGTTTTTGCCTGTCATATGAGTTCTGTTATACTCACATACATCATTCAAACAGTTTTAGAGTGTTTTCTATCCAAATCTACTAATAATATGAAAATATTAGCAACTGGGACTGAGTAGCAGGCAGTTTACTCTGGGCACGCTTTTCATCCAAATGTGAAAATGCTATCCATAACAAGTTAAACCACTCGAGTGTTGCTTTAGCAGTATGCTTAACCTTTCTCGCCCCGGGGTTCCGCTAGCGGAACACCCACAACATTCCGCTGCGCGCAAAATTCAATTTTTTGGGGGGGAAATATTTAACTTCCACACATTAACAAGTCCAATACAGCAAATGAAAGATAAACATCTTGMGAATCAGGCCAACATGTCAGATTTTTTAAATGTTTTATAGCYAAAACACAATATACACTGCTCAAAAAAATAAAGGGAACACTTAAACAACACAATGTAACTTCAAGTCAATCACACTTCTGTGAAATCAAACTGTCCACTTAGGAAGCAACACTGATTGACAATAAATTTCACATGCTGTTGTGCAAATGGAATAGACAACAGGTGGAAATTATAGGCAATTAGCAAGACACCCCCAATAAAGGAGTGGTTCTGCAGGTGGTGATCACAGACCACTTCTCAGTTCCTATGCTTCCTGGCTGATGTTTTAGTCACTTTTGAATGCTGGCGGTGCTTTCACTCTAGTGGTAGATGAGACGGAGTTACAACCCAACAAGTGCCAGGTAATAAGTGCAGCTCATCCAGATGCACATTCAATGCGAGCTGTGCAAGAGGTTTGCTTGTCTGTCAGCGTAGTTGTCCAAGAGCATGGCAGGCGCACAGGAGACAGGCCAGTACATCAGGAACATGGAGGAGGCTGTCAGGAGGGCGAACAACCAGCAGCCAAGGAGCCGTACCTCCGCCTTTGTGCAAGAGGTGCTCTCCCAGAGCCTGCCAAAATGCCTCCAGAAGCAAAATGTGCATGTGTCGCTCAAACGGTCAGAAACAGAACTCCCATTGAGGGTGGTATGAGGCCCGACGTCCACAGTGGGGTTGTGCTTTACAGCCCAACACCGTAGCAAGGAGTTTGGCATTTGCCAGAGCAACATTTGCCAGGAATCTGGCTCTTCACAGATGAAAGCAGCTTCACACTGAAGCCACATGTGACAGACGTGACAGAGTCTGGAGACGCCGTGACGGATGAACGTTCTGCTGCCTGCAACATCCTCCAGCATGACCGGTTTGGGGTGGGGGTCAGTCATGGTGTGGGGTGGCATTTTGTGGGCCACACAGCCCTCCATGTGCTTTCGGCCAGCAGGTAGGGCCTTGACTTGCCATTAGGTACTGAGAGAGATCCTCAGACCCCTTGTGAGACATATAGCTGGTGCGGTTGGCCCCTGGTTCCTCTCATAATGCAAGACAATGCTAGACTCATGTGGCTGGAGTTCAGCAGTTCCGCAAGAGAGAAGGCATATGATGCTATGACTGCCCGGCCCGTTCCCCAAGACCTGAATCCAAGTTGAGCAATTCTGGACATCATGTCTCGCTCCATTGCCACCACGCCACGTTGCACCACAGACTGTCCAGGAGTTGGCGTATGCTTATTCCGTTTGGGAGGAGATCCCCCTCAGGAGACCATCCGCCACCTCATCAGGAGGCATTGCCCAGGCGATGTAGGAGGTCAATACAGGCCCGTGGAGGCCTCACACACTACTGAGGCCTCATTTTGACTGTTTTAAGACTTACCAGCAAAGATGCGAAGCCTGTAGTGGTGGTTTCCCAGCCTCTAATTTTGAGTGTGACTCCAAATCCAGACCTCCATGCGTTGATGAAATTGATTTACATTGATCATTTTTGTGTGATTTTGTGTCAGCACATTCAAACTATGTAAAGGAAAAAGTATTTAAATAGAATATGTCATTTCATTAGCATATCTAGAGTGGTGTTACTTTGCTGTTCCCTTTTTTTTTTTGAGCAGTTGATTCATTATGTTGACTCACCACTAATAGCCAAACCACACACGCCATGTTTTCACCGCAAACATAAAGTCCACCACCAAAAAGTTCCGTAGGGGAGCAGTGTCTGGTGGGCATTTTGACCAACCCATTTGGGAAAAGGTTAAAATTCAAGAAAGACGGAAAAAAAAAATTGATGTTTAGTGTGGGAACTACAAGGTGAGGGCTACAGGTCGATGGTTCCCACACACTCCAACTCCATAGCTGCGAAAGTTCCACAGCTTCAACAATTCCTCCCAGCCGTCCTAGAATGACCATCCCGATTCTTGTACCCTACGCTAGCTTATTCTAACTCAGGCCTATTTTTCTTAAGGAGAATTCCAGGAGGGGATTTGGACAAAAATTTTGTGGACTGATTGTAGCATGATACGAGTGCCACAGGCTCCATAAGTAGTTCACATATATTGATAGTTCTCTCGGTGCCACATATACTTTGGGTATGGTGTTTATCTTTGGGTGCTTTCAGGGAATTTCAGACTCGCGGTACTGGTGGGTTCGTAAGAGGATGACAGCATTTAGGGGATGGGTAGCTTCATGGTATAGACAGCTTTATATCCGCCTTCCAGAACGTATAGGTATAAGGGGCCAACAACTTTTTCGGGACTTGGGTGATCGAGCGCCCAACACAGTTTTCTGGGAGGTATTACTGGGCCTTAGCTCAGGAGGGGCTGACACCGTACTCGGTGACTTACTTTTAGAACGTTTTCCTATTAGGCAACTTGGTTTCTCTCTTCTTGTTCCTTGCGCTTCCTGCTCACGTTGGTTTTGTCGAGTTTGATGTACGACGAATCTCCACAGCCACCAGCTTTTAATTGTATCTGTCATCAGATCCCGATCCAGCCCGAGCCCGTGTGAGGGGCTCGCCATTAGTTATATTTCTCCTCGATATTCTTCTCCCCCTTCTCAGATCCGGGATGTGTTGCCCCCGTCCTATCACCATGAAGCTAGATTGCTTCTCTATCTAGAAAGCCCACAACCTTTCTCTTATCTGACTTGTCTGACCTTACACTACGTTCGTTTGTTTACAACTATGAAGCTTACCTCTAATAGTCACCGGATAGTCTCTTATCCATACTCTGTATCTATTTCTGGTGATGAATCATTGGAATGCACCCTATACTAAATATATAGTAAAGATTGGTGGGATAAGATCGGAGGGTGGGGCCATTGTTTAAGAGCGGGAGAATGTAAGTAGCTAGGGGAAAATTTTGACTATGTGAAGTTTTAACATTTGGTTTATTTCTGGTGTCAAGTTCCAAGCAAGCCTTTTTCCACTCAAGTTAGAGTAGTAGCCTTGGGACACTTAACGACGAGGCCTGAGCACGGAGGCACAACTCTCACACGGAGTTTCCGAGGCTCCCAAAAGATTCGTGTTTCCAACATCTATGATCCTCTCGATTCCTCTATGACGATCTATCTTTTGGTGGTTGGTATTTTTATATGGTTTGTGGCAAACTTGAGATTGAAAAAACACTATTGGTGCATATGTATGGTTACTAAAGGTCGATAGGTAGGAGCGGGCAGCAAACCAAAAAAAAAATTGTCCACATGTTCACACTGGGGATTTTAGGTTAAAATACCAACTTTTGGTTGCTGTACTCAAAAAGAGCACAAAAAAGGATATCAGCTCCTTATATTATACGGTACGAACAGCGCTGGAGATCTTGGTATTCGAAAATTCCCAATAGTGACATTTCCTACGTTTGTCTGTATTTAAATATCGTTCTATTCACACCCTATTAAACATTCACCTTTGACCAATTGTGTCTTAGGGGGAGAACAAACATAATTCTACGGCAGAATATATAATAGATTTCTTGGTTGTAATATTAATCCAAAAATGTGAATTCATTTCGACTACCATTTTTGCGGCGAAGTGGGGGATAGGCGCCTCGGACTATTCTTGTGTAGTCACCAAGGCGTCAAAAATCTAAAGGATGCGTAATAATTAGACCATCGACTTCACCACGACTACCAATCCCGCCAACGTCTCTTGAGTTGTAAGTTTTGCAAAACGATTAAAACAAAGTTCCAAAAAATCGTAGCCGAGGACCATTTACAATCTGCTTATTTTTTATTCAAGGTTCGATTTGTGTACATCGGCACCTCCAAGTTGGCACATGGGGCGGTCTATTCAGCCTCCCCTCGCGTCAAAATCCTGAGACGAAGGTCGGCGCATTCTTTGCATTAAAGGCTGGGGGAGGTGGCTGCCAGGCCCCGTCTTGAATAGAAAAGGTTGTTGGTCGGAGACTTGTTTCTATTTTTTGGGGATCCCTGACCATTTGCTTATTGCCATCTCGTCTGGCCGCGCGCATCTCCCTCCTCTCCTCAGATACTCTCGGTAGGATATAAATGTCTTATATTTCAGCGCGCAAAACACATAAAACCTTCGACAGGGTCTCTGGGATGGTGGATAGAAGAACTGTAAACTTTGTAGGTTTCCCCACCACGGCCCCGCTCACAAGGCGAGCTATTCCAGGTGAGTGGGGAATGCTAGGACCAGACTTATTGACCTGGGGTCCCCAGAGGTGGTGAGGGGCGTGCAACCTTGGTATTCACCGGATTCGTGTGCCATGTGGCCCCCGGAGGTCTTGGGGGGGCGACGCCATTCGGCAGCGGATTTTAGTCGTATGCGCTAAGATTCCGCGAGTGAGAGTTCTGAATGCGTACGGGGGGATCCTTCCTGCTGCATTGGTCACGATGCATGTGGAAGGCCACTCTCATGCTCGGGACCCCATAGAAAGAGTTCTTGTAAGGCATTTGTCTAACTTTGGGGCCTTTCGGGGCACTTAGCGGAGTTTGAGAGCCAGGCGGCCTATACACCTCCTGTCACGGGACAGGGCATAGGTTTCTTCAACCACAGGCGGGTACTAGAACAGGAGTGTTTCATTCGGTCTTTATATAGATTTAAACCTAAACCATTATACTCGATTAGTCTAAGATTCTATGTGCTCTACCTCCTGAGCGAGTACTACTTTCACTTTGCGAGATGTGCGTTTTGTGTGGATTTGCGAGACACACCACAGAAGTAAACTGACTTTCAACCCATCGACAACACAAAATTGCTTGATTTCCTACAGAAGTCCGGCCTCGTTCACTATACGCTATTTTTGGGTTCTTACCTGCTTTGTGTGTTGGCAAGGTGTTAGCTCTAAAAAGGCATAGTGCTAAACAGAAAAAACAGGTGTCGTTCGACGCGGGAGGACGTGGCGTCCTCCGACGTCCGTGAGTGTCTGACGCAGCCGTTGCCATCATACGTAACTCCTCGCAGTAGGTGAAACCTCGGCCTATTCATTGTGGTGCAGGACAAGATGCGCAATTTCTGTGTAGGCAAAAGTATGTCTCGGTTTCCTTGGAGAGGAGGATACCCCCGATGGGCTCCTGAGCGGGCCGCAGAAGTCCGTTCGGGCATAGGGAAGCATCAAGACCCCGCGCCTCGATCAAGGCACCGATCGCGGCTCTCCGTGCCCAGCGTCAGGTTTTACCACCCACTGCAGTTGTGAGAAAGGTCATGGATGTTATTTCTTTGTATGCCGCCGTGTCGGATATGAGCTAGAGGATCACCATGGCCACACTTTTTGTGCTCTCTGCGCGGTTCTATATTTTTTGGCTACGGCCTTGGTAGAGCAGCACTCCGGATCTTTGGCCAACTCTCTCGATATAGCGGGCGGATTAAGGCAACTCCTGTTTGGCGGGGGGGCCAAGGGCGGGCCACGCCACGCTGAACCCCAGTCACCAGGTGTTATGGTGTTCTCGACAACAAAAATTGTTTTTTGTTTGTGGAGGGGTATAAATTTGGTATGGTTTTTTTAGCGTACACTAGGTGCTATCTGGCTGGGTTGTTAATATTATGGTCACCTCCTATACAATTCACTTATTAGGTTACCATCAACTATGTGTATGGTGCTCGGCTGGGATTTATTTTAAAAATGTTTTATGCACTGCGGGCGCTCTCTTTGTTCTTCCTCTTGGGGTGATTTCTCGTAAAGTGCGAGGTTTAGCACCATCCAGTCTGCCTGAACATCTACTGCGGTAGAGGAGCGGAGACGAGGCCACGCAGCCCAACACCGGTTCTCGTATGTCAGCAGGATCTCAGTCTATCTGAACGACTCGCGTGGCACGGTAGCGGCCCGCCTTGCTGGGCCGGATATGATGTGCTGTCACTCATTCGGGTGCACTAGCTGGGTCCAGGTCCTTCGAGTAACGCCGTAACTTGGGTGGTGTGGGTTATGTAGTACTCTCGTTCATTGGGGCCCACTTACCTACATTAGAGATGAAAGGCAAAGTATCCGGTTGTCTTCAGCACAAACGTTTCTCAAATAATTATTAGTGGACATAAAACGGGATTCAGCCCAGAGAACACGAGGTAGGGGAAACTTAGGAGATATGGACTGATACTATGTGATACTCTCACCTGCTAGGAGTAACTCACTCCGGTCTGTATGTGATCGTGCAGGAGAGTGTCTTTAAGCTAAATTTGTCGTTCGTGAATGTAACGTGCCGGAGCCGTGGTATCATATAAAAACCCATCCCCCATCCTCGACACCGCATAATATCAGAGTTGTTGGAACTAACATATTATTGTCAATCAAGGAGGTATGTTGGGCTTCTCCAAACGTAGGATATCCAGTGTTTTGATTTTCACCAGAAGAGTGGTCTCGAATGGTATAGAAAAGGTATAAAAAAGGTAGGGTTAGCGCTGTGTAAGAATTTTCCACCTTTGGATTTTTTATAAATAATTCCCCGGTGAGCAAGAACTCTAGGCGTAAGCATATGAAGTAAAGGGCTTAAAGGCATTGTTGTGTTTTCGCAGGATTAAAAAATTACATCTATTAATGGAGGGACACGGATTACTATTGCGTGTTTCGGGATCTTGTTTGCTGAATTACACATAGTAGTGTATTAGCATTTTATTTTGCTGAATTTGGATCTTTGGTTTTATGATTGTTATTGGGATTTTCAAAATACCTTGATTCGTAGTTCCCTCCCTAACAAATATATAGCTGTGGTTCATGAGTTTTTGTGGGTTGCGGAGAACCAGACGAAATTTTTGCGATACGATGGTGGTAACCGGTCTTAGGCGAGCCAACCGGGCGAGGAAAGTGGTAGTTCTAGAGGCAATTGTAACTGCCTGAACTCGCTAACTACAAACTACCGTATGTGGTGATAGGTTAGAAAACTCGTTCAAAGATGGCCAGGAAGATAAGGCGATGATTGCTCGTTCGGACGAGTTTGGAAAAATTGCGAAGAAAGGGCGGAAGGTCGCGCGTCGCGAGAATTTAGAATAAAACCCGTCTTTGCGCTCATATTTCGTGTAACTCTATTCCTCAGTCCCAGCATGCTATATTTTTATTATACTATTATGTTAAGTATTTTGCGAAATAGCAGAGCAGCCGTACGTACGTGAAACATTGTTTAATTGAATGGTATTTTGTACTATGTTGAGTGGAGAGATTTATATTACTCCTCATCGCAAGAGCGTGGACAATTACATGCACCAGGAGCTAAAATACACTGAGAAGAAAGTAAAATCCAACCAGGATTATAGGAACAAATTTCTTTGTACGCTTTTGCCGGGCGTTTTTCCAAACTCTAAAACATCAGGCTTTCTTGGGCAGAGAACTGGTATTGTCTTGTGAACCGGGCTGCCAAAGCGAGTGTACGGGTTTACAATTACACATGTTAGAGGCAATGTCAAGCGCTTCTTTTAAGTTCCATAGCGTGTTTCGGGTCTGACCCAGATCAAAGAGAATCTTCCGGTTCAGGAGCAAATTCAATATTGCAAGACTATGGTAACGTACAAGAACAACTATTCTTATCAAGACAAAATAATGATACTTTGCCTAATGCTTCTCGCCATAAACCAGTTGTACTCGCTTTTTGTGCCCCAAACGATGTTACTGGGTCCAATATGGACCCTCTATTTGATCTGAAAATAATCTTGGTTTTTACTATAGTGTTTTCTTTTACGGCGTATAACTTCTGGCCCCCATAGCGCGTTTCGGGGTTGAAGCGAGGTTTATAGGTCTTGTTGTCCTCCCGCTTGGGCACTCTGCTTCGTTCCTTATCTTGTGTGTCCATTGGCTTTTCCCAGGTTATCCTTGCCCAACATGGGATCTGCCTTCTGCTTTTTACAGGGTTACGGCGGACTTTTTTGGGTTTTCAACGTCCAAAAACTTTAAACCAAAGGGAAAAGATTAGATTTTTTTTGTTTTAAAAATCCCAAAAAGATCACATTTTAATTTACATTTTTTTACAACTTATTCTACGGTAACATAAAAATTTGACATAAAAAGATCAATAAAAAAGAGGTAAACGGATTTATAAGTTCAAAACACTGTTAGGACAGAAAAAAGGGGCCAGGGGCAAAAATGTTGAAACAGGCAGGTGGGGAATGGGAAATGTGTGCAGGAAAAAGAGTTTCCTTCAAATTGCTTCAATTTCATGTCTGGCCTTGCCGTGAAAAAACAACCCCACTAATCCCAAAGTTAAGGGCATGTTCATTGCTTAGGATTTAAAAAAAATAAAAAAATTAAAAACTTTGAAACCCACAACCCACACACATTTATGACATGAATTTCTCCAATTTACAAAGCCTTTTCTTGGGGAAAGTTTTAAGATTTCCCTGACCAGCCCATCCGGGCACCCCCCCTTAAAAAAAAAAGGGGGCCCCCCACCATGGGAAAGACACGGGGTATGCTAAAAAAACAAAGGATTTGAGCTTGGAATCTAGTAGAATTACATAAAGGTATGAACATTTTGAGGGCATGCTTTTATCTACACAAACATTACATAACGAGTTTCTTGTTAGGATACTATGATGTATTTCCAGTGTGGCGGATTTGAGCTTCTATTCTCACCCGCAAAGATATTCATGTCACCCAAGTGTGTATAAGTGAGTAGGGGCAAAAATAATATTAATTTGCTTTATTTTTATACTGACTAGTGAATAGGTTGA
>NC_036850.1:692936-725444 GCF_002910315.2 Salvelinus sp. IW2-2015 | reverse complement strand
CTCGCGCTAGCCTCCATCTCCTCACAGTGCCGCGATATATCACCAATGTAGAAGCCCAGTGTCCTCTATCTACTTTCCTCTGGAGATATTCCTACCCAAGTCCACAACGTAAGATCACCTGTATTATTACTTGTCCGCTGATTTCCGATAACGCACGTGAACTATATGGTTGTTACATGATGACCTGATGCTCGGGCCACTGTTGTTCCCTTGGGGACCTGTTTTCTGTTATTATTATTGTTGTATACCTGTTAACGGCTTTGCTCCATCCGTTCCTCTTCATCCCAAGTGAGGAGAGTTATGGGACTAGTAGAGACCAAAGATGCTGTCGTGGCTTGACTTGAAGTATTCTACATTAGTTATTTATTGATAAATCTAGAACAAGAAGACAACCTCTAAACTTATGAGTTCTCACATACCAAAATTAACAAAGTTGCAGATGAGTCTAGATCCATGTGCTTCCTTCTGATACGAATGCATTACATCAGTTAACTACGAAGAACGCGGTAGGTGTTTATCACAACGATAGAAATGTACTTTTTGTGAGCAGTTAGTTAGTCTAACCCATGTCAGTTCTAATATCGAACAAACAATAGCCGGAATTAACGACTTCCCAGCTACGTGGCGTAAGGCACTTACAATTAGTAGCATCTCTGGGTTTTTTCTGTCGTTCGTTCGTCGTTTAACATACATTAGACGATAGTCATCTGATTTCTCACTGTAGTCGAGGACAACGAGTATCGCGTTTCGGTCGATAAAGAGGTCCCAGGCCACTGGGCGACACAGGAATGAGATGCAGACACCACAACAAACATGTAAAACCTACCTTTAATATGATTCTCAATCAGAGAGATGGAAAACACCTGCCTCTAATTGAGAACCATATTAGGTACCCAAACCAACATAGAAACAGAAAACATAGACTGCCCACCCAAACTCACGTCCTGACCAGACTAACACATACAAAAACTAACAGAAAACAGCTCAGGAAAGTGACAGTCTTATAACATCATGTTATACAATACATTTATGTTTTGTTCCAAAATGTGCATATTTATAGGTATAAATCGTAGTTTTACATTGCAGCCACCGTCACAAATAGCACCAAAGCAGCCAGAATAATTACAGAGAGCAACGTGAAATACATAAATACTCATCATAAAACATTTATGAAAAATACATGTTGTACAGCAAATGAAAGATAAATATCTTGTGAATCCAGCCAATATTTCCGATTTTTTAAGTGTTTTACAGCGAAAACACAATATATATTTATGTTATCTCACCACAATAGCCAAACACACAACGCCATTTATTCACCGCTAACATAGCTTTCACAAAACCCACAAATAGAGATAAGATTAATCACTAACCTTTGAACAACTTCATCAGATGACAGTCTTATAACATCATGTTATCCTGTTGATGATAGAGGGCGCTATTTACACTTTGGGGGAAAATCGTGCCCAATTTAAACGGCCTCGTACTATATTCTTGCTCGTACAATATGCATATTATTATTACTATTGGATAGAAAACACTCTCTAGTTTCTAAAACCGTTTGAATTTTGTCTGTGAGTAAAACAGAACACATTTGGCAGCACACTTTCTGACCAGGAAGTGGAAAGTCTGAAAATTATGCTCTGTTCAAGGGCCTGCCTATAAATGGGCATGATACGTATGACTATACACGCACGTCATACACCTTCCCCTAGATGTCAAGAGGAAGTGAGAGAAGAAATGAAGTGATTATCTTGGTCTGAGGTGGAATAAATCCTCTTGGAATGACGTGTTCCTGTTTTCTGGAAAGTGCGAAGATGGACCTGGAATTGCCTTCTGAAAAGCTGTCGTTATAGGCGACTACTATCTCCGGCTTTGATTTTATTTGATACATGTCAAAATATCATCCATCGTAAAGTATGTTTTTTCAATATAGTTTTATTAGATTATTGAAATTTTTTCGGGACGTTAGGCGTGTTTCGTTGTCTGTGTTTGTTGACGTTGGAGAGCATCGCGCCACTTGGCCAGTGTGCTTGCTAATTCAAGAGGGAAAAACGATGTTCTAAATCCAAACAATGACTGTTCTGGACAAAGGACCCCTTGTACAACATTCTGATGGAAGATCACCAAAAGTAGGACCCATTTTGTGATGCTATTTCATATATCTGTCGAACTGTGTACTAGTAGTTTTGCGCCCAGGTTTTGGCCCTATAACATAAGCCTTATGTCGTAATGAAGATATTTTTAGAATTCTAACACTGCGATTGCATTAAGAACTAGTGTATCTATCATTTCCTATACAACATGTATTTTTTTGTAATGTTTATGAATAGCTATTTGGTCAGAATAGGTGAGAGTCTAATAGAAATATCCGCACATTCTGGGAAAAAGATGCTACATTAGCATAATGGATAACCACTGATTTCAGCTCTAAATATGCACATTTTCGAACAAAACATAAGTGTATGTATAACCTGGTGTTATAGGACTGTCATCTGAGGAAGGTTTATGAAGGTTAGTGAAAATTAATATCTTTTGCTGGTTTATTCGCTAACGCTAACGTGCCTATCGCTAACGTGCCTTGATGAATGAATGCGGTTGTGTGGTAGGCTATTGTAGTAAGCTAATATAATGCTATATTGTGTTTTCGCTGTAAAACACTTAAAAAATRGAAAATATTGTCTGGATTCACAAGATGTTTGTCTTTAATTTGCTGTACACCATCGATTTTTCAGAAATGTTTTATGATGAGTATTTAGGTATTTCACGTTGGTCTCTATAATTACTCTGGCTGCTTCGGTGCTATTTCTGACGGTAGCTGTGATGGTAGCAGCAATGTAAAACTGATTTATACCTCAAATATGCACATTTTTCGAACAAAACATAGATTTATTGTGTAACATGTTGTAGGACTGTCATCTGATGACGTTGTTTCTTGGTTAGTTTGGTTGGTTCTTGGTTAGTTTGGTTGGTTTCGTGCATGCTACCTGTGCTGTAAAAATATCTGTCCTTTTTTGTATTTGGTGGTGAGCTAACATAAATATATGTGGTGTTTTCGCTGTAAAACATTWAAAAAATCGGACATGTTGACTGGATTCACAGATGTGTATCTTTCATTTGCTGTATTGGACTTGTTAATGTGTGAAAGTTAAATATTTCAAAAAAATATTTTTMGAATTTCGCGCTCTGCCTTTTCAGTGGAATGTGGGAGGAGTTCCGCTAGCGGAACGCCGGGGCTGTAAAGGTTATACAATACATTTATGTTTTGTTCGAAAATGTGCATATTTAGAGCTACAAATCGTGGTTTTACATTGTGAATACAGCGCCATAATGCACCAAATTGTCCGGAGATATTTTGGACAGTCACGTAATCTAAACAAAAAACTCATCATAAACTTTGCTAAAAAATACATGTTCTACAGCAAATGAAAGATACACTGGTTCTTAATGCAACCGCTGTGTTAGATTTAAAAAAATAACTTTAGTACAAAGTACAGCATGCAATATTCTGAGACAGCGCCCAGCCATTCTCCGCCATGTTGGAGCCGACATATTCCACAAAAATACGAAATAACATCATAAATATTCTCTTACCTTTGATTATCTTAATGCAACCGCTGTGTTAGATTTTTAAATATAACTTTACTACAAAATACAAAATACATTATTGTGAGACAGCGCTCACATATTCTCCGCCCTGTTGGATTCTACATATTACACAGAAATACGAAATAACATCATAAATGTTTTCTTACTTTTGCTGAGCTTCCATCAGAATGTTGTACAAGGAGTCCTATTTCCAGAATAAATCGTTGTTTGGTTTTAGAATGTCCATTTCTTCTGTCGAATTCGCACCACAATGCTAGCCAAGGTTGCTAACATTCCCACCCTCTCTTGGCGCAAAGAACGGAAAACTCCAAAAGTCCCAATAAACGTTGAATAAACTGATAAAACTCGGTTGAAAAAACCTACTTTATGATGTTATTATCATATGTATCAAATAAAATCAGAGCCGGAGATATTCGCCGTGTATACCGAACGGTTTTCAGAAGACAATGTCGAGCTCCCCTGCACGCCTTCGAGGACAAAGAAAATACCGGACCTGTCACTCCAAAAGCTCTTATTCGACCTCAGATCAAGCTAGACATCCCATTCCACCTTCCACTGCCTGTTGACATCTAGTGGAAGGCGTATGAAGTGCATGCATATCGATAAATAAAAGCCAGTTGAATAGGCAGGCCCTGAAACAGAGCCTCGTTTTCTGATTTTTCACTTCCTATATGGAAGTTTGCTGCCAAATGAGTTCTGTTTTACTCACAGATATAATTCAAACAGTTTTAGAAACTTGAGAGTGTTTTCTATCCAATAGTAATAATATGCATATTGTATGATCTAGAATAGAGTACGAGGCCGTTTAAATTGGGAATGATTTTTTCCAAAGTGAAAACAGCGCCCCCCTATTGACAAGAAGTTTTAATGCCCTCCTTGCCTGGTTTTTGGGTTTTGGTGGGCGGCCATCTCTTGGCAGCTTTGTTGTGGTGCCATATTCTTTCCATTTTCTAATAATGGATTGAATGGTGCTCCGTGGGATGTTCAAAGATTTTGATATTTTTTTGCAACCCAAACCCTGATCTGTACTTCTCCACAACTTTGTCCCTGACCTGTTTGGTGAGTCCTTGGTCTTCCTGGTGCCGCCTGCTTGGTGGTGCCCCTTGCTTACTTGTGTTGCAGACTCTGGGGCCTTTCAGAACAGGTGTATGTATACTGAGATCATGTGACAGATCATGTGACACTTAGTTAAATAAAGTCCACCTGTGTGCAGTCTAATTATGCAACTTTTGTGCAAGGTAATTGGTTGCACCAGATCTTATTTAGGGGCTTCATAGCAAAGGGGGTGAATACAWATGCACGCAGCACTTTTCAGTTTAGAATTTTTTTCATTTCACTTCACCAATTTGGACTATTTTGTGTATGTCCATTACATGAAATCCAAGTAAAAATCTATTTAAATGACAGGTTGTAATGCAACAAAATAGGAAAAACGCCAAGGGGGATGAATACTTTTGCAAGGCACTGTAGTTGGCTCATTTATTAGCACTGATCAGAACATTTTGACAGCATGTTATGTAGTTTAACAAGTATAATATTTTGCTCCTCACTCGCAGTTGCTTAGTAACCTGTTACTTGTACGATCAATCAATGTGATTTTGTTTCACGGAATCTCCATCTGTATATTTGGTTAATTGGTCTCTCGCTTGGCAAATATGTGGAGGTGGTATACGTAGCTCCTCTATTAATTTGCTTATCTGTCACTGATCAGAAACATAGCATGCAATAATGTAGCCTAAATCAAGTATTTTCTTTGATCGTGTATAGGCAACTCTAAAAGCCTGCTGAGGTTGTGAAATATGAAATCGAAACTTACATGGTTTTGAAGATAAGCTATAGATAGGTATTATTTTCTATAGGTATCATGATGAAGACTCTCTCAATGTGAGACCCTACGTCTGCTCCCTAACAAAACAGAGTGATGGTAGGAAAGAGATGATGTGGATCAAAAAAGCATGGGCTTGGTCTCTGTTTCAAAATATCACATTTTTGTAATATGACAGCAGTTCCAAAACGTTCCCGTATTCTTCAGATTTGATTCTGTAATGTTCCATTATATTCTTACTGTAAAATATGTGTGTGTTGACTGTGATCAGAGTAAGTGTCTTATCTGTATAATGAACAAAAGAACAAACTATGTACCCTATAGGATGCACAGATCAGTAACATAATTAATTAACAATCAAAATATGCTATTTTATTATTTTCTAAATATATTTGATTAGTCTTATAATGTTTGTTAGGACTTGCCGAAATTAATGAATAAGGCATTTCTTAGTGAAGGTGTATATTCAATGGATTTATTAAAATAGACCCATATCGGCCCACACCTACTCCCAACTCCTAAGCTTGCCAGCATGTGCACCGGAGGTATACAAGGTATATCTTAGCAAGAATGTGGTAAAAATGGGACTGTATGAATTGTGTTTTTAAAAACATTGGCAATTTTGTTTTACAGGTGAATCCTATGTGAAACAAGAATTATAGTATTTATATTTATTAAGCAATAAGGCCCACGGGTGTGTGGTATATAGCCAATATACCAAGCTACGGCTAAGGGCTGTATCCAGGCACTCCGCATTGCGTCGTGTTAAGAACAGCCCTTAGCCGTGGTATAGTGGCCATATACCACAAACCCCCGAGGTGCCTTATTTCTATTAAAAATTGGTTACCAACGTAATTAGAGCAGTCACAATACATTTTTTGTCATACCCGTGTTATACGATCTGATATACCACGGCTGTCAGCCAATCAGCATTCAGGGCTCGAACTTCCCAGTTTAAAATATCATTTTGAAAAGGTTTTATAATGCCTTATTCAATGTACCAAATGCTCTAATGTGTATTATTCCTTTCCCTTGTGCCTTTAATGTCAATTGTACACAAAGTCCAACAAAAATATAGTTTCCGCTTTTTCCCAACTCCTCTGAAAGACATACTGTACATACATAGAGGCTGAAGCATGTGGCTGCCTGTTTCCCGAACACAGATCAATCGGTCTTGCACTATAGAGCACTTACAATGGAAAATGTCCCGCAGAGTTTTATAACTAGTCAGTGCATTATATGTATATGCTTATAGTCAAGCAGAATACGTATGTACTTCATATAAAAGTGTTACTGTCATGGAATCTGTGGAATATCCAGGGCAAATAATGTAGTTCAACCAGTTAATCATCAATCAAATGTATTTATTAAGCCCTTTTTACATCAGCAGAGGTCACAAAGTGCTTTACATAGTCGATAGCTGTTCAGCGACAAGTTTATGTGGGCTTTCTCTCAAATATTTGTACTCGTGGATTTCAACCTGCATCATCACATTTCATAACAGTGTTGTTTGTCAATTTTCTAAGATTTGTCAGCCAAAATATTTGTGACTGTCATTCACCAGAAGTTGAGTTAATCAACCTCAAGTAAATTGATTGGAACAAAAGCAGATTTTACGGCCTTAGAATTTGCTGGGTATATTATCGATTGATAGTGAATTGGTACATGATTAATGGCCTATTTACCTCTTTAAAAAAACAAGTTGACAATTTCTTTCGAAATACAGAATATCAGAATAGTATGCACAATGTAATTAACACATTTTAAGAGTTAGCAATAGAACATTGGTCGAGGTGGTCTTTCTCTTCTGTCATCACAGAGTAGACATTTCATGGACAGCCTTCAAACCACCCTGTAACTCCATTTACTATCTCTCAAAGGGGAAGACCATTATAAAACAGGATTAAAGACAAGTAATGTGCTCACCTCTCTCTCAAAGAGAAATTGGACAACGAACAGCCTTAAAAGATGAGAGT
Organism: Salvelinus sp. IW2-2015; assembly: GCF_002910315.2. Classification (NCBI taxonomy): domain Eukaryota; kingdom Metazoa; phylum Chordata; class Actinopteri; order Salmoniformes; family Salmonidae; genus Salvelinus; species Salvelinus sp. IW2-2015. The sequence goes on along the minus strand of NC_036850.1, from coordinate 718,034 downwards.
ACTGATGGGGAACAAAAGCTTATAAATGCAGTATCACACTACTCACAAAGGCTCTCTCTCAGAGCACATTTCAATGAGAAGGCAATAACGAAAATGAGGTGTGGCAGGAATTGAAATGCACTTCCATTAGTATCCAGCCTTTAGTGGTTTTGTATGAACAGACACACACATTCACTACCCCCCCCATCCCCAACACAGGTGCACAGTACAGCAACCTATGGGCATGCATGTGTTTGAGCCTGTGTGTGTTTGCCTGAAGGAGTATGCGTTGTGTGTGCCTGCATGATTGTGAGGCACACTGTCGAATCAGTGTTGTACTTAATCCGGACTAAGATACTCTCCAGTCCCTCATCCACCTGCAAGAAAGAGCCGCGCATGGCTAYCATGATTTAGCTCCATAAGAGGTATTTTATCATGACTCAAGAAAGAATTACAAGGGAGATTATAAAGCTCCTTGGAGATGAAATGTTGAACCATTTCCCAGAGAGTGCCATGACAAAGGAAGTCCTTGGGTAGACGTTTGCTTCCGTTATATCTTGGCTCTGCCAAAAATACATTAGTGTGGTGGAGTAAGCGCTAGTTGGTTTACTGGATCTACTGGAACACTGTGTCTTCTCACAAACAGACAGACGTACACAAGTGTGCGCACGTGTGAGGAGAGATAAACAAACTTTATGGTGCGGCGCCCCCCCCCCCCACGTACAACATCAATAAGAGGGGGTAAAGAGATATGACAGACCAGAAGGTTAGGRGTTATTACAAAGTGCTTCATCGGGCACTTGTGCATTTTTAACAAGCATAAAATTTACCCCACGCAAGTGACAAAATCTTACCAAAGCATTATTAATGGGTAAAACATTAGGTTTAGAGAGTTCATTGCTCATCGATGAGCAAGCAGGCAGGGGTGAGGAGATACTTGAGTCAGAGATCAAGCGGGAAGATATCAGAAGCACTTGTTTTTTTTTCAAAAAGAACTGGTTTCGATGTGTAACGTCACTCTTTACCTATGGTAACTTCTCTCGGTATTGCTTAAGTTTAGACGATGCTGTTTAGATCAAACTTTCCTTGATGTTGAGCATTTGTGTACTCCCAGGGCCTAATTGCTTTTGGGAAGCGACAAAAGTCCTCCCTTTACTTTAAAGATGTGATGGATAGCTTATGAATGTTCTGTTATTAAAGTGCAATGGATATCTTGTGCATGTCTTTAGCAGTTCTGTGAGGATTTCTTATGAAGGTACTATGAATAGCTTGAGAAGTTCTTGAGCATATATTCTGTTTGTCATTTCAGTACTTGTCAGTCACAGGTGGCTATGGGATGGATCGAAATGTACAAAATGGGTATCTGGGGGAAAATGTGGGAGGGTCATGCTTTTTCAATTTCAGTAAAGGGGAGGGTTTAGTATTTTTTTTATCTAGTCCAGGGGAGGGTAATGCAACTTGTAATTGAAGAAATGTCTATATTTCTCAGTGTTTTAGAAATAGTTGCTTATTAGGCTATATATCGATGTGTGCCAGATGCCGTCCCTCACCTCTGATTCTCTGCTGGGCGCGCAATATCAAGTGCGCCTACAGACTATTTAGATGAAAGGCACCCGAGTGGCGCAGCGGCCTAAGGCACTGCATCTCGTTGCTAGAGGCGTCACTACAGACCCTGGTTTTATCCTGAGCTGTATGGTGATAGGGCGGTACACAATTGGCCTAGCTTCGTCCCGGTTAGGGGAGGGTTTCGCCGGTGTAGGCCGCCATTGTTAAATAAGAATTTATTCTCAACTGACTTGCCTAATTAAATAAAGATGAAATAAAAATATATTGAGTGTGGTCTCAATCAAATGATCCATAGACTATAGGCTACAAAGTGCTCGGAGAAGCACAGAGCAAAGTTATATTTCTAAGAAAATGAACTCCCTTCCTGAGTCTTTTGCGCTTCTGGGATGGTGTAAATGTTATGCTCTGCTCTTGCTAATCAACGTGTGTGTATGCTGTGCTGTGTAGGTTTACAGTGACAGTTCAGGAGGAGATTCAGAATTCTTCCCCAAAAATGTTTTGATTAGGAATATTCCCAAAAATGATATATCTTGCTTATGGACTAGCATATAGCTTATGTTCTGTTGACATTCAAGTCATTTAGCGGACGATCTTATCCAGAGTGATTTACAGTTGTGAGTACCTACATTTCCTTCGTTTTTCTTACTGTTCAGTTTGACAAGGAAAGCGTGAACATGAGAAGGATAGCTTGCTACTACTATAATTGATTTMAATAAAAACACTGTTTCTTGCCCACGTTGGATTTATCAGTTATTGACCTCACAATAAGCCAGATTCAAGTAAGTTACATTACGTGGCTGAAAAATGAAGCYGCAGCCGCGGCACAATCAATCATTCTGAAAGTAGGCAAATTCGAAGAGGTATCATTATTTTCAACCGTCTTCATTTTAATAAGACTTTACTAACAACACACGGGCTTTATGTTGGAGCCTATTTCGTCCTATTTTAGAAATAAAAGGTAGGCCTACCTGTTTAACAGACGGAATTTGGCTATAGGCTGCTATATCAATAGATTTGTCTGACAATTCCTCCATCCACTATGCACTCTTTAAAAGCCTACATCCGTGTCAGTGTCAGGATTGGTTATTAAAAACGTTTGACATGTTTCAAAGAACTTTACGGATACTCTTTGGAATTTTCGTCAAGCCTTGATGACCTGTCTAAGGCTGTGGAATACTGAACATAACGCGCCAAACAAATMGAGTTTTTTTAATATAAAATTAATCTTTATCGAACAAAAGGAACATTTATTAAGTAACTGGGAGTCTCGTGAGTGCAAACATTCGAAGATCATCAAAGGTAAGCGATTAATTTTATTGCTTTTCTGGCTTTCGTGACCAATCAACACTGCTGCTAGGTGTTCTTAATGTTTTGTCTAGTGATCGATAAACTCACACAAACGCTTGGATTGCTTTCGCTGTAAAGCATATTTTCTAAATCTGACACGACAGGTGGATTAACAACAAGCTAAGCTGTGTTTTGCTATATTGCACTTGTGATTTCATGAATATAAATATTTTTAGCAATTTATTTTTAATTTGGCGCTCTGCAATTTAGCGGTTGTTGATGAAAATGATCCCGCTAAAGGGATCCGTGCGTCAAGAAGTTTAAGAGGGTATGCCATAGCCTACCTTTAATTAAAGAAAATTACAAAAAGCACTGGCATTGTTAGCTTAAGATTTTGAAAAGAACAGATCCGATTATAAAAAGTGGTCTATAACAGCGCTTTGGTCCGTGATGCTTTATGCTACACTCTTAGAAAAAAGGTTTCCAAAAGGCTTCTTCAGCTGTCCCCATAGGGGAACCCTTTTTAGCTCCAGATAGAATCGTTTTGGTTCCAGGTAGAACCCTTTTGCGTTACATCTACCTGGAACTAAAACGGTTCTACGTGTAACCAAAAAGAGTTCCTCAAAGGGTTCTCCTATAGGGACAGCCGAAGAACCCTTTTAGGTGCTAGATAGCACCTGTTTTTAAGAGTGTAGAAACAAGCTCTTAAATACACGGGAAAGATGTGACTTCGATGCATATGGGGATATCATTGTTTAGTTTCTTTGACATTGAGGCTGAGGTACAACCTTCTATAGCCAAGGAGACAAAAAATGTACTTTGCTTGGGAAATAATCGAATTTTGTCACTATCAATTGATTAAGCTATTCACTTTCTTTACAATACAATATGTTTAAACCCAGACTTGCCACGAAAAAAGAGTAGCCAGCTGTTAAAGCTTACATTTTTGTGCATCGGTAGGCCTACRCTGTCTGGGGTGGAAAGGTAGGTCTAACTTTTGAAAGTACCATGCTCAGATTCCTAATGACAGAAAACAGGGACAGCAAACAGGGACAGTTTTGTTGCTAACAAGACACACTGATTTGTCATTYGAGAAATATGATAAGATGAACACCTAGGACTATCTCTCTATGTCACGTTCTGACCTTAGTTCCTTTTTTATGTCTTTATTTTAGTTGGTCAGGGCGTGAGTTGGGGTGGGCATTCTATGTTGTTTTTCTATGTTTTGTTCTGGTGTTATATTTCTATGTGTTTGGCCTAGTATGGTTCTCAATCAGAGGCAGGTGTCAGTRGTTGTCTCTGATTGGGAGCCATATTTAGGTAGCCTGTTTTCRATTGTGTTTTGTGGGTGGTTGTTTCCTGTGTCTGTGTTTGCACCATACGGGACTGTTTCGGTTGTTTGTTTGTACTTTTGTTAAGTGTTCTGTTGATTTATTAAATATCTCATTATGGACACTTATCACGCTGCACATTGGTCCGATCCTTGCTACTCCTCTTCAGAGGAAGAGGAAATCCGTTACACTCTATCCATTCTTAGCCTGTAATTTCAGTAATTTGTGTTGTATTAAAAATGATTCTGCTAATGTAGAATTGCATGAAGTGTTTATAAAAGGGGATTTTTTATCGGACCTGCAAGTACAATGATATATTCATGCAATGATTTTACTATGAAGGAGATCTTTCCACCCCTACTCTTGTCCACGGTGGTCTGTGAACCCACAACCTTCTGGCCCAGCTGCCCTGTGCTTTATCACAATTCCTGCATTGCCATGTAATGCTTACAGGATGAAGAACATTTTCTAAAACAGCATATCTAAGYCTCTGGTCTGTCCAAGAAGTGAGGCTAAACAATAGGCATGTTTTCAGCTATCTACTTTGTTTTCATTGTTATTTTGGGTATAGGGGAGGGTCACTTGTTTTTTTTAAGCGTTCAGGGAGGGTTTAGGTAAATATATATTTTGCTGAAGGGAGGGCCACCATTTTCATTTGAGAGWGGTCAGATTTTCTCCATGTAACCCTTATTATAAATGACGTTCACATCCTATGGATAACTTATGAATGTCTTTAGCAGMTCTTTGAGGATTTGTTATGAACGTGCAATGGATGTCTTATGAATGTCTTCAGCATTCTTCCTGTTGTTCATGTCGTTACAGTAAACAGCAGAGACGATCATGACACTGTTCATAATGACACCCCCACAACAGATTGTTTTTTGGTCTTCCTGTGTTCACCGGTTAAGGAGTGCCTCTACATTATCCACCTATCAAAGTTATCTTTTCAGCATTCATCTAACACACACCATGGGGCTGACAGCTGGCCAGATGTGAGTCTACCCTGTGGGCCCTGGTGTATCTGTGAAACTGCACCTTGGGATTGATCACTCATCTAAGTGTCCCATATGACCACAACAAAATGGCATGTAAGACAGTTCACACTAACGTGACAGAGTCTACCGCCTCACATCTGTTCACCGGCACATGATCACATTAGGTCTTCATCAACTTTAATTTGAAACATTCATGAAGCCAGTAACAAATGCAAGTTTGTGCCTATATAGGTAACACATTGTGTTGTACTATTGTGTCTCAAAATATAATGTCAAAAGTAAGAAAATGATTAGGTATATAATGTATCATGTTGAAATTATAATGCATTTTTGCACTTCATCATGTATGACCCCCTTATAATAGTCTATCATAAGCGCTTGACTAAATATCACCCAAAAGGGTTAGTTGAAAATATGCCAAATAGGAAACATAACACACTGTAAGCCTTGTCATAAAAAATGTAAAGGCTTTTTAACTACTGTTTGCTGCTTTTCCCCCCATTGCAAACAGTAGTTTAAGGATTAGTATTAGTATTAGTATTAGTGAAGCAAATCAATCTTTAAGGTTCAAGTGTGATATGTACAAAACATTAGGAACACCGTCCTGATCTTGAGTTGCATCCCTTTAGCCCACGAGGCCGTTTCATTTGGGCACGATTTTTTCCAAAGTGAAAACAGCGCCCCCGTATTGACAAGCACCAGCTGTCAAAGCAGCTCACAGATCACTGCACCTGTACATAGCCCATCTCTAAATAGCCCATCCAACTACCTCATCCCCATACTGTATTTATTTATTTATCATGCTCATTTGCACCCCAGTATCTCTACTTGCACATTCATCTTCTGCACATCTATCACTCCAGTGTTTAATTGGTGTATTGTACTTACTTTGCCACCGTGGCCTATTTATTGCCTTACTTCCCTTATCTTACCTCATTTGCACACACTGTATATAGACTTTTTCTACTGTATTATTGACTSTATGTTTGTTAATTCCATGTGTCTAACTGCTTTATCTTGGCCAGGTAGCAGATGTAAATGAGAACTTGTTCTCAACTAGCCTACCTGGTTAAATAAAGGTGAAATAAATAATAATAATACAAAAATGGAGTGGACATCAGTGAGCTGACCTCAGTCGAATTGGGCTTATCTGACCACAGGGCCCTTCTCATGACTGCCTCCATCCCAATGCCAATCTGAAAAAAAAAGAAAAACATCTAATTTGCAGAAGCATTAATTAATCCCTTCATCGTCAACCTCATTTGAAATGGCAGTTCAACAATATAACCAGGCACTGTCAACATTGCCCAATTAAAAACTTGGGAAGTCTCTTTCAAATGCTCTGTATCTTGGTTTAACAGGGATCAACATTCTGTGAAAGCTGCTGAGCATAAACTGGAAAGAAGATGAATGAAAACAAACCTAACTGTGCATGCCTAAGCCCTGTCATATTATCACACTGCATACAAAGAGGCACTGCACACAAGTTATATTTTACCAATCTCATTGCAAATGGTTAGGGGAACACCAGAATGCTWTTTTCTGTTGTAAATAAATTAGCTAAACCCTTGGCTAACTCCTACTTTACCCCCCCCATTGAACAATTTCTGCACTGTGAAAACTACCCCTTGCTTRGGATCTGCTCCTCTGATTCATACTGATGTCGTGATGTTGCTATTGTTAATGTAATGACATGTTATTTATCGAATAATTAACWGTTTATTATTAACTTCTTATGGCTGCAGGGGCAGTATTGAGTAGTTTGGATGAAAGGTGCACAGAAGTGCCCAGAGTAAACAGACTGCTCCTCAGTCATAGTTGCTAATATATGCATATTATTATTAGTATTGGATAGAAAACACTCTGAAGTTTCTAAAACGGTTTGAATTATATGGCAGGCAAAAACCTGAGAAGTTACACTTCCTGTTTGGATTTTTTCTGAGGCTGGTAGAATTTCAACCAAGCTCCCATTGAAATTACAGCGAGATATGGATGAGTTTTCACTTCCTACGGCTTCCACTAGATGTCAACAGTCAATAGAACTTTGTCTGATGAGTCTGTTGTGAAGGGGCGGAATGAGTAACCACTGTCATGAGGTGACCACGCTTTGACCACACGCGTTTACGTGAGAGGCAGCTCCGTTCCATCGCTCAACTGAAGTCAATGTAATTCTCCGGTTGGAACGATATTCAAGATGTATGTTAACAACATTCTAAAGATTGATTCAATACATCGTTTGACATGTTTCTACTCACTGTTACGGAACTTTTGGACATTTCATCACGTTTTAGTGAACGCGCTTTGTGACTTGTTTGTTTTGTTTACCAAATGCGCTAATTGAAATAACGGACATAAATAACGGACATTATCGAACAAATCAAGCATTTATTGTGGACCTGGGATTCCTGGGAGTGCATTGTGATGAAGATCATCAAAGGTAAGGGAATATTTATCATGTCATTTCTGGTTTCTGTTGACTCCAACATGGCGGCTAATTTGACTCTTGTTCTGAGCTCCGTCTCAGATTATTGCATGGTTTGTTTTTTCCGTAAAGTTTTTTTGAAATCTGACACAGCGGCTGCATTAAGGAGAGGTATATCTATAATTCCATGTGTATAACTTGTATTATCATCTACATTTATGATGAGTATTTCTGTTGAAACGATGTGGCTATGCACTATCACTGGATGTTTTTGGAACTAGTGAATGTAACGCGCCAATGTAAACTCAGATGTTTTTATATAAATATGAACTTATTCAAACAAAACATGCATGTATTGTGTAACATGAAGTCCTATGAGTGTCATCTGATGAAGATCATCAAAGCTTAGTGATTAATTTTAGCTATATTTCTGCTTTTTGTGACTGCTATCTTTCGCTGGAAAAATGGCTGTGTTTATTGTGGTTTGGTGTGACCTAACATAATCGTTTGTAGTGCTTTCGCTGAAAAGCATATTTGAAATCGGACACTTTGGTGGGATTAACAAACAAGATTACCTTTAAAATGGTATAAGAATTTTAATTATGATTTTAATTATAATTCATTAATGAATAATTACATTTTAATTATGAGTTTTCTTGCTGTTGTCATATCATCCCGTTACCGGGATTGCAGCCATAAGAAGTTAACTTCTTTAGGCTGCAGGGGCAGTATTGAGTAGCTCTGATAAAATGTGCCCATTTCAAACGGCCTCGTACTCAATTCTTGCTCGTACAATATGCATATTATTATTAATATTGGATAGAAAACACTCTCTAGTTTCTAAAACCGTTTGAATTATTTCTCTAAGTGAAACAGAACTCATTCTGCAGCCCACTTCCTGACAGGAAGTGAGATTTCTGAAATCGAGGTCTCTGTCCTAGTGCTTGCCTATAAATGGGCATGATACGTATTAGTATACATGCACYTCATACACCTTCCRCTAGATGTCAAGAGGAAGTGAGAGAAGAAATGAAGTGATTATCTTGGTCTGAGGTGGTATAAATCATCTTGGAATGACGTGTCCGCCATTTCCTGTTTTCTGAAAAGCGTGAAGTTGGACCTGGAATTGCCTTCTTGAAAGCTGTCGTTATAGGCGACTACTATCTCCGGCTTTGATTTTATTTGATACATGTCACAATATCATCGTAAAGTATGTTTTTTCAATATAGTTTTATTAGATTATTAGAAATMTTTTCGGGACGTTAGGCGTGTTGCGTTGTGTCCCTTTGTTCAGGATGGAGAGCTTTGTGCTACTTGGCTAGTGCGCTTGCTAATTCAAGAGGGAAAAACGACGTTCTAAACCCAAACAAAGACTGTTCTGGACAAAGGACCCCTTGTACAACATTCTGATGGAAGATCACCAAAAGTAGGAACCATTTTATGATGCTATTTCATATATCTGTCGAACTGTGCTATCGCTACCATTTGCCTTGAATCAATGCTGTTGTGTGTTAGCTATTGTAGTAAGCTAATATAACGCTATATTGTGTTTTCGCTGTAAAACACTTAAAAAATCGGAAATATTGGCTGTATTCACAAGATCTTTGTCTTTCATTTGCTATACACCATATATTTTTCAGAAATGTTTTATGATGAGTATTTAGGTATTTGACGTTGGTGTCTGTAATTACTCTGGCTGCTTCGATGCTATTTCTGACGGTAGCTGTGATGGTAGCAGCAATGTAAAACTGATTTATACCTCAAATATGCACATTTTTCGAACAAAACATAGATTTATTGTGTAACATGTTATAGGACTGTCATCTGATGAAGTTGTTTCTTGGTTAGATCTTGGTTAGTTAGGTTGGCTTTGTGCATGCTACCTGTGCTGTGAAAAATGTCTGTCCTTTTTTCTATTTGGTGGTGAGCTAACAAATATACGTGGTGTAAAAATCGGACATGTTGGCTGGATTCACAAGATGTTTATCTTTCAAATGCTGTATTGGACTTTTTAATGTGTGAAAGTTAAATATTTAAAAAAAATATCTTTTGAATTTCGCGCCCTGCACTTGAAGTGGCTGTTGTCATATTGTGCCCGACCTCGGGCTTGCAGCCAGAAGAAGTTTTAATAGAAATACAAATTTTAGTTCACAAAAAACATCTAGAATACATGTCAGATTTCAATACTGGCTGATGTCATAACGCGGGAGGTTGTCCTCTCTCGCATTGATCGTAATTTTGCGATATTCTTACCTTGAAAAAATGAGTAATTTAACAGAGAGTCTAACATGTTTCTCCTATTTGTCTGCCTCTTTAGTCCAGGGTGCAATGCATGGTGCCATTGTGAATGCCAGACACTCTGTGAGGAACATTGATCTGCAGGTTGACAATGGTAGATTGTAGACTCCTAAATTGATGGTGCAGATTGTTTAGGCGATTTTACAGCTAACTAGCTACTCCACATGATGATATTGACTTTAGTTGTATTGTTTGTAGCTACTTTTGCCAGCTAGCTAGCTCTCTAGCTAGCAAGGCAGCCAGCCAGCCTTAAATAGAACATTGCATTGTGGGTTTTGTAGTCGACTTGAGTTGCAACATATTTCCACAACGATTTTCACATGTTACTACAAACTTTATTATACCGACAAAATTTACATTTAAGTCATTTAGCAGACGCTCTTATCCAGAGCGACTTACAAATTGGAAAGTTCATACATATTCATCCTGGTCCCCCCGTGGGGAATGAACCCACAACCCTGGCGTCGCAAGCGCCATGCTCTACCAACTGAGCCACACGGGACCAAAATGAAAATGAAAATGAAACATTTGTTCACAAAAAATATTGTCTCATATATTAGTAACACATTATAGGAATGAGTTGTTCTGGGTGGATTCTTCCTTTATGAACAGGCTTGGATTCTCTGGCACAGCACTCCAGGAGTTTTGCTCCCATCTGACTGACAGACAATAATTTGTGACCCTTGAGAAATGTAAATCCAACCCTGACATTACAGTCATTCTGACCGTTGATATTTCAATTGTATAAATATTCCATAATAAATAATAACGCTTAATGAATGAATGTATTATGTTCAAATTGGTTCATAATAAACCTCAGGACACCAATTGTGTTGATTGATCCAGAAGCGCATAGACTGTAAATACTCAAATAAGATTATAGTGTATTTTCTGATTGTTGCCTGGCAAGCTGTCCCAAACTAAACTTAAACTATATTGAAATTAACTTCAAACATAGAATAATAATAGATTTGGCTTCTTCCATATCATTCTACAGAGGTCCATGCAGATGTTTTGATTGCTATCCCCAATCAGAAAGAGCAGATTCAGATTGTTTATGGAACATTGACTAGTCTCTCCCTTTCCCAGTCTGTTGTCCCCACATGCTTCACGATGTCCACCATTGTTCCTGTACCCAAGAAAGCAAAGGTAACTGAACTAAATTACTATCGCCCCGTAGCACTCACTTCTGTCATCATGAAGTGCTCTGAAGGACTAGTCAAGGATCATATCACCTCTACCTTACCTGACACCCTTGACCCACTTCAAGTTGCTTACCGCCCCAACAGAGCCACATACGATGCAATCGCCATCACACTGCACACTGCCCTATCCCATCTGGACAAGAGGAATACCTATGTAAGAATGCTGTTCATTGACTACAGCTCAACATTCAACACCATAGTACCCTCCAAGCTTATCATTAAGCTCGAGGCCCTGGGTCTCAACCCCGCCCTGTCCAACTGGGTCCTGGACTTTGTCGGGTTGCCCCCAGGTGGTGAAGGTAGGAAACAACACCACTTTGCTGATCCTCAACACTGGGGCCCCACAAGGATGCGTATTCAGCCCACCCCCCGTACTCCCTGTTCACCCACGACTGCATGGCCATGCACACCTCCAACTTAATCATCAAGTTTACAGACGATACAGTATTAGGCCTGATTACCAACAATGATGAGGCAGCCAACAGGGAGGAAGTGAGGGCTCTGGCAGTGTGGTGCCAGGAAAATAACTTCTCACCCAAGATCAACAAAACAAAGGAGATGATTGTGGATTTCAGTAAACAGCAGAGGGAGCACCCCACTATCCACATTGACGGGACCGCAGTGGAGAGGGTGGAAAGCTTGAAGTTCCTCGGTGTACACATCACTGACAAACTGAAATGGTCCACCCACACAGACAGTGTGGTGAAGAAGGCGCATCAGTGCCTCTTCAACCTCAGGAGGCTTAAGAAATTTGGCATCGCACCTAAAACCCTCACAAATGACCGCCTGGTATGGCAACTGCACCACCCGTAACCGCAGGGCTCTCCAGAGGGTGGTGCAGTCTGCCCAATGCAGACTACTTTTGATGCAGACAATGCAGACTACTTTTGATAAATAACTGTACAAATTGCACGGATGGTATCTGTTTAAAAATATAACTTTTTCCTGCAATAACATTGGCTTCATGCATTTCTCATGTGAGTAGGATAATGGTGACAATCAGCAATAGCCATTTGGGATATTACATTATATTCTTACTGTAAAATATATGTGTTAATTGTGCTATGGCAGGGTCTGTGATCAAATACAGTTTTATTAGTCACATGCGCCGATTACAACAGGTGTAGTAGACCTTACAGTGAAATGCTTACTTACAAGCCCCTAACCAGCAATGCAGTTTTAAAAATACGAAAAAGAAATAAAAGGAACAAGTAATTAAAGAGCAGCAGTAAATAACAATAGCGAGACTATATACAGGGGGTACCAGTACAGAGAAAATGTGCGGGGGCACCGGTTAGTTGAGGTAACTTCCGGCGGTAACTTCCGCCGCCGACAGAGATGGCCGACTCGCTTCGCATTCCTAGGAAACAGTATTTAGTTTTTTTACGTGTTATTTCTTACATTGGTACCCCAGGTAATCTTAGGTTTTATTACATACAGTCAGGAGGAACTACTGAATATAAGAGCTACATCAACTCACCATCATTACGACCAGGAATATGACTTTCCCGAAGCGGATCCTGTGTTTTGCCTTCCCACCCAGGACAATGGATCTGATCCCAGCCGGCGAACCTAAACAACGTCGCCGTAAAAGGGTCAAACGAAGCGGTCTTCTGGTCAGGCTCCGAAGACGGGCACATCGCGCACCACTCCCTAGCATACTACTCGCCAACTGTCCCAAATTAGCATGGTCACGAAAGTCAGAAAAGCAATAAAATGAATTGCTTACCTTTGATAATCTTCGGATGTTTGCACTCACGAGACTCCCATTTACACAATAAATGTTATTTTTGTTCGATAAATATTACTTCAATAACAAAATAACGCCATTTGGGTTGCGCGTTATGTTCAGAAAACTACAGCCTCGTTCCGTGCTGAAAGGCAGAAGAAAATTCCCAAACGTATCAGATTCAAAAATATTACAAAAATATTTATAATCATGCAATCACAAGTGAAGTTATACCAAAACACAGCTTAGCTTGTTGTCAATCCACATATCATGTCAGAATTTTGAAAATATGCTTTGCAACGGAAGCAAATCTAAGCTTTTGTGGTGTATCAATCAATGCTAGAACAGTTAGCCTTATATTAGCTTGGTTAGCTTGGTCACGAAAGTCAGAAAGCAATAAAATTTAATCGTTTACCTTTGATAATCCTCGGATCGTTTGCGCTCATGAGACTCCCAGTTACACAACAAATGTTATTTTAGTTCGATAAATATTTACTTTTATAAACAAAAAAACGCCATTTGGGTGCGCGTTATGTTCAGAAAACCCAAAGCCATCGTTCGGTCGACGAAAAATTCCAAAAAAAAGTATCCGATATGGTCGTAAAAACATTGTCAAAATGTTTCTTTTATAATCAATCCTCAGTGTTTTTAACAAACATAAATACGATAATATTTCAACCGGACCGTACCTATTCAATAAGAAGAGAAAAAGAAAATGGAGAGCTACCCTCTGGCGACACAGGAACTAAAACAGAGGACACCTGACTACGTTTTGAAAAATCTCGCTCATTTTCAAAATAAAAGCCTGAAACTATGATCTAAAGCCTGGTCACAGCCTGAGGAACCCATTGGAAAAGAATTCTTGGTTGATATACCCCTTATAAATGGAAAAACAGACGGGCCAGGAAACACAAATAAAAAAAATATATAAATCACTTCCGGGTTAGATTTTCTCAGGTTTTTCGCCTGCAGAATCACTTTTGTTATACTCACAGACAATACTTTGACAGTTTTGGAAACTTTGGAGTGTTTTCTATCCTAATCTGTAAATTATATGCATATTCTACGATCTGGACCTGAGAAATAGTCCGTTTAACTTGGGAACGTTATTTAAAAAAAAAATAATAATCTGACCCCTAGCGTCAAGAGGTTAATTAACCCTCGCAAGGCTGCAGGCCCAGACGGCATCCCCAGCCACGTCCTCAGAGCAATTCTTATCCCAGTCTGCTGTTTCCACATGCTTCAAGAGGGCCACCATTGTTCCTGTTCCCAAGAACGCTAAGGTAACTGAGCTAAATGACTACCGCCCCGTAGCAATCACTTCCATCATCATGAAGTGCTTTGAGAGACTAGTCAAGGACCATATCACCTCCACCCTACCTGACACCCTAGACCCACTCCAATTTGCTTACCGGCCAAATAGGTCCACAGACGACGCAATCGCAACCACACTACACACTGCCCTAACCCATCTGGACAAGAGGAATACCTAAGTGAGAATGCTGTTCATCGARTACAGCTCAGCATTTAACACCATAGTACCCTCCAAACTCGTCATCAAGCTCGAGACCCTGGGTCTCGACCCCGCCCTGTGCAACTGGGTACTGGACATCCTGACGGGCCGCCCCCAGGAGGTGAGGGTAGGTAACAACATCTCTACCCCGCTGATCCTCAACACTGGAGCCCCACAAGGGTGCGTGCTGAGCCCTCTACTGTACTCCCTGTTCACCCACGACTGCGTGGCCATGCACGCCTCCAACTCAATCACCAAGTTTGAGGACGACACTACAGTGGTAGGCTTGATTACCAACAACGACGAGATGGCCTACAGGGAGGAGGTGAGAGCCCTCAGAGTYTGGTGTCAGGAAAATAACCTCACACTCAACGTCAACAAAACAAAGGAGATGATTGTTGTCTTCAGGAAACAGCAGAGGGAGCACCCCCCTATCCACATCGACGGGACAGTAGTGGAGAGGGTAGTAAGTCACGGAAAAACTAGAACACATCACGGAAAAACTAAATTGGTCCACCAACACAGACAGTGTGGTGAAGAAGGTGCCGCAGCGTCTCTTCAACTTCAGGAGGCTGAAGAATTTGGCTTGTCACCAAAAGCACTCAAAAACTTCTACAGATGCACAATCGAGAGGATCCTGTCGGGCTGTATCACCGCCTGGTACGGCAACTGCTCCGCCCACAACCGGAAGGTTCTCCAGAGGGTAGTGAGGTCTGCACAACGCATCACTGGGGGCAAACTACCTGACCTCCAGGACAACTACACCACCCGATATCACAGGAAGGCCATAAAGATCATCAAGGACAACAACCACCCGAGCCACTGCCTTTTCACCCAACTGCTATCATCCAGAAGGCGAGGTCAGTACAGGTGCATCACAGCAGGGACCGAGAGACTGAAAAACAGCTTCTATCTCAAGGCTATCAGACTGTTAAACAGCCACCACTTTAAACAATGCCACTTAATATAATGTATATGTATATACTGTACTCTATATCATCTACTGCATCTTGCCATCTTTATGTAATAAATGTATCACTAGCCACTTTAAACTATGCCACTTTTATGTTTACATACCCTACATTACTCATCACATATGTATATACTGTACTCGATACCATCTACTGCATCTTGCCTATGCCGTTCTGTACCATCACTTATTCTTATATCTTTATGTACATAATCTTTATCCCTTTACACTTGTGTGTATAAGGTAGTAGTTGTGGAATTGTTAGGTTAGATTACTCGTTGGTTATTACTGCATTGTCAGAACTAGAAGCACAAGCATTTCGCTACACTCGCATTAACATCTGCTAACCATGTGTATGTGACAAATAACATTTGATTTGATTTAATATGTACATGTAGGTAGAGTTATTCATGTCTGCTAGGCAAACAAGTTGATTTCATTGGCATGGCACAGCCATTTTAAGTCATGTCCCCCTCATCCTCGCCTTTTCCTAAATAACTCTATATTCCACACTATTGTTGTTAGAATCTTGTTAGGTTTTAAATTCTGTTTCAATAATCCAGATGGATACCAAAGAAAGCTCAGGCTAGATTTCTTCACCACCCTGGGTGTTGCAGCTTCAAGAAAAAATACATAGTCACAGGCACATATATTTATAACCTCCAACTATGCCCCCCTTCCCAAACAGACCCTGTTCTGTGTCTAGGATGAACAATCAATCTCTGTGGCTGGGCAGGTGGTGTTATCGTCCCAGCTTGAGTCCTGTACTCCTCCATGCATCTCACAGGTCTTCTTATCAGTCAGGAGAGGCCTTGAGGTTAGGTAGTACACATTTCTTCTGTCTACTACAGTCCACTATCTAATTATCCTTCTCATACACAAAGAGAACACTTCTTTCTATTTCTAAGAATGAGCCATCTAGTCATACTAAGATAATATAATGATATAAAACATATTTCCCCTGCCTGCTCTGCTCTGTCTCTGATAGTTGAATGTGCCATGCCCAGTTGATAATCTCCTCGATTACCAGTGGTGATTTTAGAATGTAAATCTTGGTGGGGCATAAATGTGTGATGCATGCCAGAAAAGCCACTACACAACACAACACTAAACCTTACATTAATTGTACTTTAACGGTGACAAACGGTGCCCACAAACTGTTAGGGCCTACATAAAGCTGTCCCAACATTAGAGTCCCAACAGCAGTCCCAACACCTTACCACTGCTACACCTGGATATCAGCGGAGCTTTGTCTGGCAGCGAAACAGTTCATTCAGCCTCATTTACTTCCTTAAAAAAAAAACCTTAGCTGATATGGCTGACATGCAAAAACAAATGTGGTTTCTACTGACAATTGAGATGTACAAACTATGGCATAAGGGGACGACAAGCGGATAAGAGGCAATCCGTAATTTCGATTAAGACATTAATGAGCAAGCGACGACGGACGTAGTCAATTTAACTATTTGTTCAGCACTTTTGAAAATGTACAGCGACAGAATTCAGAACATGAGCCGTTCTTACAGTGTACTCCCTGTACACCAATTCAGAACCGTAGCATAAATAAAGGGGGCATATAAGCAGGCAATGAAACCACTTACAATATCCGATGATTACATTTCTCTAAAACAGGTTATAGGGTACATGTGCACCACCAAGTTATGACAGTAAGTGAAATTAAGAGGTGAAAATAGACTAAATTATTAGGGGGAAGCACATGGGCAACTAACAGCCTACTACACAACATAAACTTAGTATTAATTTCTTAGCTACAGTATACATATCTCCCTTACATATTACATAATTTATGCAGCAGCATAACGTTACAACACATTTTGGGACTCACCTTGTGCTGTGCTCATTTAAACAAGAAGGTAGCGCAGCGGCCCTTTGTGGGCATATCTTGTCATCAACGTCTGGCATGCTCTGGATTTATGGTGGGAACTCGGAAAAAAGCACACAGCCACTCCACTGAATAGCAGGCTAGTGGTTGCTTTCCATTGCTTGCAGTTAACTTCTCACGAGTCACCAACCCTGATCCGGTAGCACCCCGCAACTCACCCCACTGATTAGCACAGCTAGCATAGCGTCACAAGTAACTTGTAGCATCTAAATATCATTAAATCACAAGTCCAAGACACCAGATGAAAGATACAGGTCTTGTGAATAAAGCCACCATTTCAGATTTTTWAAATGTTTTACAGGGAAGACAGAATATGTAAATCTATTAGCTAACCACGTTAGCGAAGGACCCGATATTTTTACCAGGCAGATTCGGCTAGGCGCCCACGTCCAGTTCACATGCACAACAGATATGATATACATCGTAAATTGGGTCTTACTATGGCTGATCTTTCATCAGAATGTTGATCAAAGTGTCCTTTGTCAAGATGAGTCGTTGGTTCCGTTCAGAATTCTTCCTTGCCCACTCCATTTAGCACAGGTACCGGTCGAGTGGCACGAATTTCTCAAACGTAAATACAATCCAACAACGGTACACCGCAAAACTCCCGGAAAAATTCAAATAATCTGATTAAACTATATTGAAAAAACATACATTACGATGATATGGTCACATGTATCAAACAAAATTCGACACGGAGATAGTTTGCATACATAACGCCAGCAAAACAGTACACCAACGCAGCTCAAATTCGAGCATTCAGAAATCCGGAAGTTGTCGGTCACGCCAAAGAAATGGGTCCTATTTCACGTCAGTCCAGATAAAACAAGAATTTCTCCTCTGACGTCCTCTTGACAACCAGAGGAAGGCGAATGAGGTGTGTTTCTGGTCATAGGGGCAGACCATATATAGGCAGAGCTTTGAAGCCAGTCAAAACAGATTTGATTTTATGTTCTTGGTCATGGAAAGTGCTGTTGAATGACTTCTGTATCACTCAGAGACAAAATTGAAACGGTTTTAGAAACTAGGGATTGTTTTCTTTCCAATGGTATGATTTATATGCATATAGTAAGAGCAATAATTGAATAAGAGGCAGTTTAATCTGTAGAGCAAATTATGCTAATGCYAAAATATTACCCCCTGTATTCTCAAGAGGTTTTAACCACTGATTTCTTCCAAACCACTCATTGTTGAATTTGCGATTTCCAACTTGTTGTGTAATGATTATGTCCAATGGCCGATGAGCACCGATACATTGTATCTATAATTTTTCTTCATTATTTTTCTTCATATGACAAGGATTGAAAAGGATTTGCCAGTAGATTGTCAACTTGATTCATTATGATGACTGCTAGCTAAGATTTTGAAAGTATGTCCAATCAAAGCTACTGTACATATAATGTGATTTGATGTCATTTTATCTGTTGCCAATGACCTTGAGCCTTCTTGGAAGTGCTCTTCTAATGTAACTCTATGGCAGGACCCAAAGGGCTTAAACGTTAGATGTCTACTCCTACCAAGGACTTACAGTGGTTCTTCCTTTAAAAGTTGCGTCGTACTGCTGCACAGCTTGCGTGCTGCCGCATAATTCTATGGCACGTTATTTAAGTTTCAGCCATTGTTGCTATTAATGCTAGTTAGTGCTAGTTTGACCACTAGAGAGCATCTTTGAGAAGCAGTTCACTGTTTTTAATATTGGCTGTTCTAGAGAATTTCAAAGCCTTTTTTTGTTAGAACATGGGATAGATTTTAAGAAATTTTGCTTAATTCATTTGATWAATTATATGGTGTTTCAATTCCAAAAAAAACAAATAACAAAACCCTCAGGGTTTCCATTAGGAAAATATGGCGTGGTACAACGTGACCGGTCGGGAGAAGGTTAATACAGTCCCTTGCAAAAGTATTGATCCCCCGTGGCATTTTTCCTATTTTGTTGCATTACAACCTGCAATTTAACTTCATTGGGATAGGGGGCAGCATTTTCACTTTTGGATGAATTGGTGCCCAAATTMAACGGCCTCCTACTCTGTCCCAGATGATAATATATCCATATTATTATTACTATTGGATAGAAAACACTCTGAAGTTTCTAAAACTGTTTGAATTATATCTGTGAGTATAACAGAACTCATARGGCAGGCAAACTTCCAAACAGGAAATGAAAATTCTGAAAAGAGTCGACGTGAAAGTCATCGCCTATTCATATCTCTTTAATTTATG
Source organism: Salvelinus sp. IW2-2015 (assembly GCF_002910315.2). Classification (NCBI taxonomy): domain Eukaryota; kingdom Metazoa; phylum Chordata; class Actinopteri; order Salmoniformes; family Salmonidae; genus Salvelinus; species Salvelinus sp. IW2-2015. The sequence continues at coordinate 698,616 of NC_036850.1, read as the reverse complement.
GATCTGTTTGCACTTCATACGCCTTCCACTAGATATCAACAGTCAGTAGAACGTGGAATGAAGCCTSTAGTGTGATGTGGGGCCAGATGGGAGCTATTTGAGTCACTGATTTGGCAGATTGCCAGTTCCTGGTCACGCACACTAGACATGGGTGACCAGGGATGCCATTACTTTTACAGACATGAAGAAATGCGCCGGTTGGGATGTTATTGGATATACAGTGGGGAGAACAAGTATTTGACACAATGCCGATTTTGCAGGTTTTCCTACTTACAAAGCATGTAGAGGTCATCCACAACCGAAGGTTCTCCAGAGGGTGTGGGTCTTGCACAACGCATCCCTGGGGGAATACTGACGATCAGGGAAACTACACCACCGCCGTATCAGGAAGGCCATAAAGATAATCAACGGACAAACCCAACACCCGAGCCACTTGCCTTTTCACCAACTGTATCTCCAGAAGGCGAGTCAAGTACAGGTCTGCATCAGCAGCAGGGACCGGAGACTGGAAACAGCTTCTATCTCAAGGCTATAGCTGTTAAACAGCACACTTTTAACATGCCACTGTAATATAATGTATTATGTATATATGTACTCTATAATCATCTACTGCATCTTGCCATCTTTATGTAATAAATGTATCACTAGCCACTTTAGAACTATGCCACTTTTATGTTTACTATACTCTAAATTATCATCAGATATGTCTATACTGTACTCGATACCATCTACTGCATCTTGCTATGCGTTCTGGTACTATCACTTATTCTTATATCTTTATATGTAAACATAATCTTATCCTTTACACTTGTGTGTATAAGGTAGTAGTTTGTGGAATTTGTTTCAGTTAGATTATCGTTGGTTATTACTCGCATTGTCAGAACTAGCAAGCACAAGCATTTGCTTACACTCCGCATTAACATCTTGCTTAACATTGTGTAAATGTGACAAATTAATTTTGATTGATTTAATATGTTACATGTAGGCCTAGAGTTATTCTGTCTGCTATGGGCAACAAGTTGATTTTATTGTGCATGGAAGCAATGTTTAAGCATGTCCCCCCCTCATCCTCGCTTTTCTAAATAACTCTATATTCCGAACTATTGTTTGTTAGAATCTTGTTAGGCTTTTAAATTCTGTTTTCAATAATCAGATGGATGACAAGAAAGCTCAGGCTAGATTTCTTCAGAACCACCCGTGGGTGTTTGCAGGCTTCAAGAAAAATACATTAGTCAACAGCACATATATTTATAACTCGCAACTATGGCCCCTTCCCCAAACACCGACCTGTTTCTGTGTCTAGGACTGAACAATCAATCTCTGTGGTGGGCAGGTGGTGTATCGTCCAGGCTTGAGTTGTACTCTCCATGCATCTCTCCCAGGTCTTCTGTCGGTCAGAGAGAGGCTTGAGGTTTAAGGTAGTTACACATTTCTTCTTCTACTAAAGTTGTCCAATATCTAATTATCCTTCTCATTACACAAAGAGAACGACTTCTTTCTATTTCTAAGAATGAGCGCATCTAGTCATCTAGATAATATAATGATATAAAACTATTCCCTGCTGCTCTGCTTCTGTGTTCTGATAGTTTGAATGTGCTATGCCCAGTTGATGAATCTCCTCGATTACCAAGAGTGGTGATTTTAGAATGTAAATCTTGGTTGGGGCATAAAATGTGTGAATGCAGCTCAGAAAGCCACCACACATACAACACTAAAACCCTTACATTTAATTGTACTTTTAACGGTGACAAACGGTGCCACAAACTGTTTAGGGCCTAACATAAAGCTGTCCCAACATTAAGAGTCCCACAGCAGTCCCAACAGCTTACACACTGTACATCCTGGATAATCAGCGGAGCTTTGTCTGGACAGCGAAACAGGTTCATTCAGCTCATTTACTTCCTTAAAAAAAAAACTGACTGAATATGGCTGACATGCGAAAACAACTGTGGTTTCTACTGCAATTGAGATGTACAAACTATGGGCAGATAAGGGGACGACAAGCGGATAAGAGGCAAGTCCGTAATTTCGATTAAGACATTAATCGAAGCAAGCCGACCGAGAAGGACGTAGTCAGTTTATACTATTTGTTCAAGGCACTTTTGAAAATGGTACCAGCGACTAGTTAATTCAGATAATGAGCTCGTCTTACAGTGTATCCTGTACACCAATTCAGAACCGTGCAATAATAAAGGGGGCATATTAGCAGGCAATGAAATCTATACAATATCGCGATGATTACATTTCTTAAAAGGTTATATGGGGTACATTGTGGCTACCACAAGTTATGACAGTAATGTGAAATATTAGATGAGGTGTATAAATAGACTAAATTATTAGGGGAAGCACATGGGCAACTAAACAGCCTATACCAATATAACTTAGTATTGAATTTCTTAGCTACAGTTATACAGTATTCCCTTACCATATTACATAATTTATGCAGCAGCATAACGTTACAACATCTTGGGACTCACCTTGGTGGCTGTGCTCATTTAAACAGAAGGTAGCGCAGCGGCCTTTGTGGGCATATCTTGTCATCAAGAACGTCTGGCATGCTTCTGGTTTATAGTGGGAACTCGAAAAAAAGCACACAGGCCCACTCCACTGAATAGCAGGGCTAGTGGTTGCTTTCCATTGCTTGCAGTTAATTCTCACGAGTTGCAACCAACTTGATTCCGGTAGACCGCCCGCAACTCACCCCACTGATTAGCACAGCTAGCATAGCGTCACAAGTAACTTGTAGCATCTAAATATCATTAAATCACAAGTCAAGACACCAGATGAAAGATTACAGGTCTTGTTGATAAGCACCATTCAGATTTTATAAATGTTTTACAGGAAGACAGAATATGTAAATCTATTAGCTAACCACGTTAGCGAAGGACCCGATATTTTTTACCAGGCAGAGTTCGGCTAGGCGCCCACGTCCAGTTACATGCACAACAGATATGATATAACATCGTAAATTGGGTCTTACTATGGCTGATCTTTCATCAGATGTTGATCAAAGTGTCCTTTGTCAAGATGAGTCGTTGGTTCCGTTAGAATTCTTCCTTGCCCACTCCATTTAGCACAGGTACCGGTCGAGTGGCACGAATTCTCAAACGTAAATTACAATCCAACAACGGTACACGCAAAACTCCCGGAAAAATTCAAATAATCTGATTAAACTATATTGAAAAAACATACATTACGATGATTGGTCACATGTATCAACAAAATTCGACACGGAGATAGTTTGCATACATAACGCCAGCAAAACAGTACACAACGCAGCTCAAATTCGAGCATTCAGAAATCCGGAAGTTTGTCGGTCACGCAAAGAAATGGGTCCTATTTCACGTCAGTCCCAGATAAACAAAGAATTTCTCCTCTGGACGTCCTCTTGGACAACCAGAGGAAGGCGAATGAGGTGTGTTTCTGGTCATAGGGGGCAGACCATATATAGGCAGAGCTTTGAAGCCAGTAAACAATCTTGATTTTATGTTCTTGGTCATGGAAAGTGCTGTTGAATGACTTCTGTATCACTCAGAGACAAAATTGAAACGGTTTTAGAAACTAGGGATTGTTTTCTTTCCAATGGTATGATTTATATGCATATAGTAAGAGCAATAATTGAATAAGAGGCAGTTTAATCTGTAGAGCAAATTATGCTAATGCGAAAATATTACCCCCTGTATTTCTCAAGAGGTTTTAACCACTGATTTCTTCCAAACCACTCATTGTTGAATTTGCGATTTCCAACTTGTTGTGTAATGATTATGTCCAATGGCCGATGAGCACCGATACATTGTATCTATAATTTTTCTTCATTATTTTTCTTCATTATGACAAGGATTGAAAGGATTTGCCAGTAGATTGTCAACTTGATTCATTATGATGACTGCTAGCTAAGATTTTGAAAGTATGTCCAATCAAAGCTACTGTACTTATAAGTGATTTGATGTCATTTTATCTGTTGCCAATGACCTTGAGCCTTCTTGAAGTGCTCTTCTAATGTAACTCTATGGCAGGACCCAAAGGGCTTAAACGTTAGTTGTTACTCCTACCGGACTTACAGTGGTTCTTCCTTTAAAAGTTGCGTCGTACTGCTGCACAGCTTGCGTGTGCCGCATAATTTCTATGGCACGTTATTTAAGTTTCAGCCATTGTTGCTATTATGCTAGTTAGTGCTAGTTTGACCACTAGAGAGCATCTTTGAGAAGCAGTTCACTGTTTTTAATATTGGCTGTTCTAGAGATTTCAAAGCCTTTTTTTGTTAACGAATGGGATAGATTTTAAGAAATTTTGCTTAATTCATTTGATAAATTATATGGTGTTTCATTCCAAAAAAAACAAATAACAAAACCCTCAGGGTTTCCATTAGGAAAAATATGGCGTGGTACAACGTGACCGGTCGGGAGAAGGTTAATACAGTCCTTGCAAAAGTATTGATCCCCGTGGCATTTTTCCTATTTTGTTGCATTACAACCTGCAATTTAACTTCATTGGATAGGGGCAGCATTTTCACTTTTGGATGAATTGGTGCCCAAATTTAACGGCCTCCTACTCTGTCCCAGATGATAATATATCATATTATTATTACTATTGGAAATAGAACAACTCTGAAGTTTCTAAAACTGTTTGAATTATATCTGTGAGTATAACAGAACTCATATGGCAGGCAAACTTCCAAACAGGAAATGAAAATTCTGAAAAGAGTCGACGTGAAAGTCATCGCTATTCATATCTCTTTAATTTATGGATCTGTTTGCACTTCATACGCCTTCCACTAGATATACCAGTCAGTAGAACGTGGAATGAAGCCTCTAGTGTGATGTGGGGCCAGATGGGAGCTATTTGAGTCACTGATTTGGCAGATTGCCAGTTCCTGGTCACGCACACTAGACATGGGTGACCAGGGATGCCATTACTTTTACAGACTGAAGAAATGCGCCGGTTGGGATGTTATTGGATATACAGTGGGGAGAACAAGTATTTGACACAATGCCGATTTTGCAGGTTTTCCTACTTACAAAGCATGTAGGAGGTCAAAAATCCAGAAAATCACATTGTATTGATTTTTAAGTAATTAATTTGCATTTTATTGCATGACATAAAGTATTTGATACATCAGAAAAACAGAACTTAATATTTGGTACAGAACCTTTGTTTGCAATTACAGAGATCTATTGTTTCCGTAGTTCTTGACGAGGTTTGCACACATTGCAGCAGGGATTTTGGCCCACCTCCTCCATACAGACCTTCTCCAGATCCTTCAGGTTTCGGGGCTGTTGCTGGGCAATACGGACTTTCAGCTCCCTCCAAAGATTTTCTATTGGGTTCAGGTCTGGAGCCTGGTTAGGCCACTCCAGGACCTTGAGATGCTTCTTACGGAGCCACTCCTTAGTTGCCCTGGTGTGTGTTTCGGGTGTTGTCATGCTGGAAGACCCGCCACGACCCATCTTCAATGCTCTTACTGAGGGAAGGAGGTTTGTTGCCAAGATCTCGCGATACATGGCCCCATCCATCCTCCCCTCAATATGGTGCAGTCGTGCTGTCCCTTTGCAGAAGCATCCCAAAGAATGATGTTTCCACCTCCATGCTTCACGGTTGGATGGTGTTCTTGGGGTTGTACTCATCCTTCTTCTTCCTCCAAACACGGCGAGTGGAGTTTAGACCAAAAAGCTCTATTTTT
>NC_036850.1:685081-692911 GCF_002910315.2 Salvelinus sp. IW2-2015 | reverse complement strand
TGTAATTAATCTTATCATAGGTACACATTCACTGTGAGAAACGGAATCTATAAACAAAAATCCAGAAAATCACATTGTATGATTTTTAAGTAATAATTTGCATTTTATTGCATGACATAAGTATTTGATACATCAGAAAACAGAACTTAAATATTTGGTACAGAAACCTTTGTTTGCAATTACAGAGATCATATGTTTCCTGTAGTTCTTGACGAGGTTGCACACATTGCAGCAGGGATTTTGCCCACTCCTCCATACAGACCTTCTCCAGATCCTTCAGGTTTCGGGGCTGTTGCTGGGCAATACGGACTTTCAGCTCCCTCCAAAGATTTTCTATTGGGTTCAGGTCTGGAGACTGGCTAGGCCACTCCAGGACCTTGAGATTCTTCTTACGGAGCCACTCCTTAGTTGCCCTGGCTGTTGTGTTTCGGGTCGTTGTCATGCTGGAAGACCCAGCCACGACCCATCTTCATGCTCTTACTGAGGGAAGGAGGTTGTTGGCCAAGATCTCGCGATACATGGCCCCATCCATCCTCCCCTCAATATGGTGCAGTCGTGCTGTCCCTTTGCAGAAAAGCATCCCAAAGAATGATGTTTCCACCTCCATGCTTCACGGTTGGGATGGTGTTCTTGGGGTTGTACTCATCCTTCTTCTTCCTTCCAAACACGGCGAGTGGAGTTTAGACCAAAAAGCTCTATTTTTGTGGGCTCGGTGTAACGAAAGTCGCCGGGAGGAGGACCAAAGTGCAGCGTGGTACATATCCATAACTTTTAATCAAGATGAATACAACAACAAAAACAACAAAACGACCAACGAACAGTTTCTGACAGGTGCAACAAACACTAACCAGAAAATAACCACCCACAAACAAAATGGGAAAACAGGCTACCTAAGTATGGCTCTCAATCAGAGACAACGATAGACAGCTGCCTCTGATTGAGAACCATACCAGGCCAAACACATAGAAATAGAAAACCTAGACCTACAAACATAGAATACCAGACATATAATGCCCACCCAAACTCACGCCCTGACCAACCAAAATAGAGACATAAAAAGGGCGTGCCACTCGGTAAGATTCTATTGTCCTGCTGATAGCCCATCAAGGGTGCATGGTTTCTTTTGTATTCTTTAAAGAACTCCAGCACAGAGAAGAGAAAGATTCCTTGAAAATTAAACATGTAGGTAAAATACTGTTAGACTTGGGTTATGGTAGTGCTATTCGCCTGTGTTACGCCAGACGCGAGAGCCCAGGAAAATGAACAGGTACAATAGCTACAATACTGTAAAGTAGGCCTAATAATGCTAAAAAGATTGCTTAAACCTTCTTTGGGCTGCAAGCCCGATGCCGTACAGCATCCGGGGAAATCTCATAATGACTAACTACAATACAATACAATGCAAGTGTCTTACATGCTTCAAAAGATTAGAATTTGGTAATCAAACTTCGTTTTCCGATTTAAAATAGCTATTACAGAGAACAAATGCCATGCTTTTGTTTGAGAAGAGTGATCAACAACAACAAACATTTTCCGCCATGACACGTTGACAAATTCACATCTGAAGGTAAAATTACGACTTACATTCTGATATCTTGCTCTAATTTCTCTTCCCGAGGGTCTCAGTGATCAAACAAAGTGCCGTTTTCTTTGATAAAATCCATTTTTGTAGTCTAAACGAAACATTTAGGATAACGTTTCCTTGCGATTTCCATCTCTATTAACTTTTTACGGCGCATTCGACGAATTACATACAGTAAACAATCGTTGTATCTAGTCATGGTTGGTTTCATTGTAATCCTCTGGGTGTTTGCAACCCAGCCTGACATAACTGTTTCTTTTCGGTTAGTATTGACCGAAGTGAGCTGATTTGACGACAACAAGCAATGACATGTTTGCGCACCAGTAATACTGGCGAAGCGTCGTTGATTGACTGTATTTCTGCCCAATGACCACAGATCTTCTTGAAATCTAGCTGGCTAGATAGCCAATGAGTGGAGGTAAATGCCAGATTGTGATGTTATGGGTTGGACCACCATCCTTGTTTCTGAATGCAAACGCAACACGCGTTCTTTCGCCATCGACCATCAGACTAGTTGCACCACAGCCCATTACCACGGAATTTGTTTGAAAGTTTTGAAAGTAGTTTTTGTAAAGTGTTATTTGTAAATTTCATTGTAGACATCATGGCAAATAAATCGGGAAAGCTAAATCGAAGTCAAAATATACAGATTTGCACCAGATTTTCGACAGATTGATAGAGAAAGTGAGACGGAATTTTTGTTTGAGGAATCGTGCAATTTTGCAATGAAATGTGTGATGAAATGTGTAAAGTACACATTGGCTATACATAGTGTATGTATGTATGCATATATATATATATATTATATATATATATTCCATGTCAGATATATATATTTTCCATTTTATTCAAATGGACTAAAAGAGACACACATGGCACATAAGCACATGTGTGTGTGTGTTTGTTTGGGTGGGTGTGTATATATATGTATGTATGTATGTATGTATGGTCATGTCTGTCTGGTCTGTCTGTCTGTCTGTCTGTCTGTCTGTCTGTCTGTCTGTCTGTCTGTCTGTCTGTATGTATGTATGATATATATATATATATATATATCACCCCGGCAGTTGTTGATTCCCTGTTTGCAAATACTAAACAAGTATGGGGCTAGGAAGCAAGCAGAGAAAGAAAACAGCATGGAAGCCCATTTCCATGTCAGACATTTTTCTGCTACCTTTCACTGGTAATACATGGGGCTGGTGAAGTTCACAAAACCCTAAAGATACTGGAAAACATCCAACTCTATCAACTGCCTTTCCCCCCACTGTCATGTCCTCTACAAGTTTTTTAAATATCTCACGGGCGCTGCAATCAGTGACCCAGACGTTGATGAGGAAATGACAGGAGGAGAGGCACCGCACGGTTTGACGGGCTCTGCAAAGTCAACCTCTCTACCACAGCATGGTTGAGGCTTGCAAGACCCATTTTCAGCCCGCACAGAACTTGTCCATAGATGAAAGGATGGTAGCCTCAAAGGCCAGAATTGGCCTAAAACAAACATGCGTAACAAGCCAACTAAGTGGGTTAAAAGCTGTTTGTTTGGCTGATTCTGTGGTGTGCATACCATGCAATTTTTTGTCTATGAGGGGAAGAACCACTTGTGCGACTGGTAAGGACTTAGCTAATGACTCTGTGATGGCGTTATTGGATTTCCAAACTGCTGGGAAGGCTACAAAACTCTTTGTGGACAACTTTTACACAAGCCTACCCTGTTTGCAGAACCTGAGGAAGCTGGAGTGTGGGCTTGTGGCACATATTCGGACCAACAGAGTGGCTTTCAAAGACAAAGGTAAATGACATGCCTAAGCGGGCTGAGCGGGGTACCATGCGATGGATCCGTGCAAGATGCCTGCTGTTTGTGAAGGGATGACACTCGAGAGTAGCATGTGCTCCACTATTCACAAGTCCTTCAATGGCGACCATGTCAGTATAGGCGTGTAAAAGATGCTTTGGTGCTTGGACCAACAAAAATTCCCCATTCCTGCAGCCATCAAGGACTACAAACAAGAGCATGGAGGTGTAGACCTATCAGACGCACTGATAGGGTACTACCATGTTCTACACAAAACAAAGAAGTGGTACAAAACATTGTTTTACCACTTCATGACATTGCTGTGGTGAATTCCTTCATCCTGCAGAAGGAAATGGCGAAGAGCTGTGGACAGCCCCCCATCACACAGCTAGCCTTCAGGGAGCTGCTCATCCGGAGCTTGCTGCCTATTCACAAAGTCCACTGCATCACGCTCTGCCCGCTCGTACCTCTGCCCCTCTACCTCTGCCCCCTCTACCTCTGCCCACTCCTGCCTCCAGTGGTGTTCATATGCCACAGTTCATTACTGCAGCATGACTGTGCCTCATGGCAAAAAGGCCACAGCATTTATGGCGTCGTTGTTTCTGGTCACATGAAGCCCCCATCATCTGCACCACGTGTTCAGTTTGTCTCTGCTTTACCTCAGAAAGAGACTGCTATGGACATGGCACAGGCAGCAAAATATTTGTAGAGACCTCTAAAGCCTCTACCCTGTTTTTTATTTTCTAATATTTTTTAAACATTTTTATAAAAAAATGTTGTTGTTAGAATTGCTTTGAATGTTGTATATAGTTATTTGCACTTTGTATATAGTTATAGGTCATTTTCACCAATCAGCCACTTGGGTACATTTGGCAACTTGTGTGGACACCTGGGTGACTTCATGCTAAAGTCATGTAGCTCACCCATCCTGAATTATCAATCTAAAACTTTGCACAACTACAGTTGCCCCTCTGTGTTGTCCATCTAAATTGTCCCCAGCAGTGGGCTCGGTGTAACGAAAGTCGCCGGGAGGAGGACCAAAGTGCAGCGTGGTACATATCCATAACTTTTAATCAAGATGAATACACAAACAAAAACAACAAAACGACCAACGAACAGTTCTGACAGGTGCAACAAACACTAACCAGAAAATAACCACCCACAAACAAAAGTGGGAAAACAGGCTACCTAAGTATGGCTCTCAATCAGAGACAACGATAGACAGCTGCCTCTGATTGAGAACCATACCAGGCCAAACACATAGAAATAGAAAACCTAGACCTACAACATAGAATACCAGACATATAATGCCCACCCAAACTCACGCCCTGACCAACCAAAATAGAGACATAAAAAGGGCGTGCCACTCGGTAAGATTCTATTGTCCTGCTGATAGCCCATCAAGGGTGCATGGTTTCTTTTGTATTCTTTAAAGAACTCCAGCACAGAGAAGAGAAAGATTCCTTGAAWAATTAAACATGTAGGTAAAATACTGTTAGACTTGGGGATTATGGTAGTGCTATTCGCCTGTGTTACGCCAGACGCGAGAGCCCAGGAAAATGAACAGGTACAATAGGCTACAATACTGTAAAGTAGGCCTAATAATGCTAAAAAGATTGCTTAAACCTTCTTTGGGCTGCAAGCCCGATGCCGYTACAGCATCCGGGGAAATCTCATAATGACTAACTACAARACAATACAATGCAAGTGTCTTACATGCTTCAAAAGATTAGAATTTTGGTAATCAAACTTCGTTTTCCGATTTAAAATAGCTATTACAGAGAACAAATGCCATGCTTTTGTTTGAGAAGAGTGATCAACAACAACAAACATTTTCCGCCATGACACGTTTGACAAATTCACATCTGAAGGTAAAATTACGACTTACATTCTGATATCTTGCTCTAATTTCTCTTCCCGAGGGTCTCAGTGATCAAACAAAGTGCCGTTTTCTTTGATAAAATCCATTTTTGTAGTCTAAAACGAAACATTTAGGATAACGTTTGCCTTGCGATTTCCATCTTTATCAACTTTTTACGGCGCATTCGACGCAATTACATACAGTAAACAATCGTMTATCTAGTCATGGTTGGTTTCATTGTAATCCTCTGGGTGTTTGCAACCCAGCCTGACATAACTGTTTCTTTTCCGGTTAGTATTGACCGAAGTGAGCTGATTTGACGACAACAAGCAATGACATGTTTGCGCACCAGTAATACTGGCGAAGCGTCGTTGATTGACTGTATTTCTGCCCACAAACCCTCTCTACCACAGCATGGTTAGGCTTGCAAGACCCATTTTCAGCCCGCACAGAACTTGTCCATAGATGAAAGGATGGTAGCCTCAAAGGCCAGAATTGGCCTAAAACAATACATGCGTAACAAGCCAACTAAGTGGGGTTAAAAGCTGTTTGTTTTGGCTGATTCTGATTCTGTAACACATGCAATTTTTTGTCTATGAGGGAAGAACACTTGTGCGACTGGTAAGGACTTAGCTATGACTCTGTGATGGCGTTATTGGATTTCCAACTGCGTGGGAAGGGCTACAAACTCTTTGTGGACAACTTTTACACAAGCCCTACCCTGTTTGCAGACCTGAGGAAGCTGGAGGTGTGGGCTTGTGGCACTATTCGGACCAACAGAGTGGCTTTCAAAGACAAAGGTAAATGAACATGCCTAAGCGGGCTGAGCGGGGTACCATCGATGGATCCGTGAAGATGGCCTGCTGTTTGTGAAGTGGATGGACACTCGAGAGGTAGTCATGTGCTCCACTATTCACAAAGTCCTTCAATGGCGACCATGTCAGTAGGCGTGTAAAAGATGCTTTGGGTGCTTGACCAACAAAAATGTCCCCATTCCTGCAGCCATCAAGGACTACACACAAGAGCATGGAGGTGTAGACCTATCAGACGCACTGATAGGGTACTACAATGTTCTAACAAACAAAGAAGTGGTACAAAACATTGTTTTACCACTTCATTGACATTGCTGTGGTGAATTCCTTCATCCTGCAGAAGGAAATGGCGAAGAGCTGTGGACAGCCCCCCATCACACAGCTAGCCTTCAGGGAGCTGCTCATCCGGGAGCTTGCTGCCTATTGCACAAAGTCCACTGCATCACGCCTTGCCCGCTCTACCTCTGCCCCCTCTACCTCTGCCCCCTCTACTCCTGCCTCCAGTGGTGTTCATATGCCACAGTTCATTACTGCAGGCATGACTGTGCCTCATGGCAAAAAGGCCACAGCATTAGGCGTCGTTGTGTTCTGTGTCACATGAAGTCCTCCATCATCTGCACCACGTGTTCAGTTTGTCTCTGCTTTACCTCAGAAGAGACTGCTATGGACATGGCACAGGCAGCAAAATATTGTGTAGAGGACCTCTAAAGCCTCTACCCCTGTTTTTATTTTTTCTAATATTTTTTTAAACATTTTTATAAAAAATGTTGTGTGTTAGAATTGCTTTTGATATGTTGTATATAGTTATTTGCACTGTTGTATATAGTTATAGGTCATTTCACCAAATCAGCCACTTGGGTACATTTGGGAACTTGTGTGGGACACCTGGGTGACTTCATGCTAAATGTCATGTAGCTCACCCATTCCTGAAGTTATCAATCTAAAACTTTGCACAACTACAGTTGCCCTCTTGTGTTGTCCATCTAAATTGTCCCCAGCATCCTATCTGACTGTTTGGCTATTCCAGTACATGTGAAAGATGATGCTACAACAATAAAAAACAGAAAACGTATGTTATTTCCTTGTATTTTCTTCTACCAGATCTATTGTGTTATATTCTCCTACATTCAATTAACATTTCCACAAACTTCAGAATGTTTCCTTTCAAATGATACCAAGAATATACATATCCTTGCTTCTGGAGCTGAGCTACAGGCAGTTAGATTAGGGTATGTCTTCAGGCAGAAATTGAGAACAAGGGTTGCAGCCATAAAAGGTTAAATCAATCAAGTTTATTTTATATAGCCCTTCGTACATCAGCTAATATCTCGAAGTGCTGTACAGAAACCCAGCCTAAAACCCAAACAGCAAGCAATGCAGGTGTAGAAGCACGGTGCTAGGAAAAACTCCCTAGAAAGGCCAAAACTAGGAAGAAACCTAGAGAGGAACCAGGCTATGAGGGGTGGCCAGTCCTCTTCTGGCTGTGCCGGGTGGAGATTATAACAGAACATGGCCAAGATGTTAAAATGTTCATAAATGACAAGCATGGTCAAATAATAATCAGGAAAAATGTCAGTTGGCTTTTCATAGCCGATAATTAAGAGTTGAAAACAGCAGGTCTGGGACAGGTAGGGGTTCCATAACCGCAGGCAGAACAGTTGAAACTGGGACAGTAGCAAGGCCAGGTGGACTGGGGACAGCAAGGAGTCATCATGCCCGGTAGTTCTGACGTATGGTCCTAGGCTCAGTTCCTCCGAGAGAGAGAAAGAAAGAGAGAAGGAGAAGA
>NC_036850.1:666847-682334 GCF_002910315.2 Salvelinus sp. IW2-2015 | reverse complement strand
TCTGCCCAAGTGAGCACACAGATCCTTCTTGAAATCTAGGCATTAGGTAGATTAGCCAATGAGTGGAGGTAAATGCCAGTATATGTGATGTTATGGGTCTGACCACGCATCTTGTTTCTAATGCAAACGCAACACGCGTCTTATCGCCATCGACCATTCAGACTAGTTGCACCACAGCCCATATACAACGGAATTTGGTTTGGGAAAGTTTGGAAAGTAGTTTTTGTAAAGTGTTATTTGTAAAGTTTCATTGTAGACATCATGGCAATAAATTCGGCGAAAAGCTTTAAATCGAAGTCTAAAATAATAAGATTTGACCACGATTTTCGAACGAAGATTGATAGAGAAAGTGAGACGGAATTTTAGTTTGAAGGAATCTGTGCTAATCTGCAATGAAAATGTGTGATGAAATGTGTAAAGATACACATTGGTATACATAGTATATGTATGTATGCATCATATATAATACTATATATATATATTATATTCCATGATCAGTATATAATATTTTCAATTTTAATATTCAAATGGACTAAAAAGACCACCATGGGCACATAAGCCCACATGGTGTGGTGGTTCTTTTTGGGTGGGAGTAGTCATATACAATGTATGTATAGTATGTATGTATGCTGTCTGTCTGTCTGTCTGTCTGTCTGTCTGTCTGTTGATTGTCTGTCTGTCTGTCGCTGTCCTGCTGTATGTATGTAGAATAATATAATAATATATATATATCATCACACTCACAACTATCCGGCAAGTTGTTGATTCCCTTGTTGCAATACTAACATAATGGGGCTAGGAAGCAAGCAGAGAAAGAAACAGCATGGAAGCCCATTTCCATGTCAGACATTTCTGCTACCTTTTCACTGGTAATTTACATGGGCTGGTGAAGTTCAAAACCCTAAAGGATTACTGGAAAACATCCGAACTCTATCAACTGCCTTTCCCCCCACTGTCATTCCTCTACAGGTTTTTAAATATCTCACGGGCGCTGCACATCAGTGACCCAGTTGATGAGGAAAATGACAGGAGGAGAGGCACCGCACGGTTTGACGGGCTCTGCAAAGTCAAACCTCTCTACCACAGCATGGTTGAGGCTTGCAAGACCCATTTTCAGCCCCGCACAGAACTTGTCCATAGATGAAAGGATGGTAAGCCTCAAAGCCAGAATTGGCCTAAAACAAACATGCGTAAACAAGCCAACTAAGTGGGGTTAAAAAGCTGTTTGTTTTGGCTGATTCTGTGTGTAACACATGCAATTTTTTGTCTATGAGGGAAGAACACTTGTGCGACTGGTAAGGACTTAGCTATGACTCTGTGATGGCGTTATTGGATTTCCAACTGCTGGGAAGGGCTACAAACTCTTTGTGGACAACTTTTACACAAGCCCTACCCTGTTTGCAGACCTGAGGAAGCTGGAGGTGTGGGCTTGTGGCACTATTCGGACCAACAGAGTGGGCTTTCAAAGACAAAGGTAAATGACATGCCTACGGGCTGAGCGGGGTACCATGCGATGGATCCGTGAAGATGGCCTGCTGTTTGTGAAGTGGATGGACACTCGAGAGGTAGTCATGTGCTCCACTATTCACAAGTCCTTCAATGGCGACCATGTCAGTAGGCGTGTAAAAGATGCTTTGGGTGCTTGACCAACAAAAATGTCCCCATTCCTGCAGCCATCAAGGACTACAACAAGAGCATGGGAGGTGTAGACCTATCAGACGCACTGATAGGGTACTACAATGTTCTACACAAAACAAAGAAGTGGTACAAAACATTGTTTTACCACTTCATTGACATTGCTGTGGTGAATTCCTTCATCCTGCAGAAGGAAATGGCGAAGAGCTGTGGACAGCCCCCCATCACACAGCTAGCCTTCAGGGAGCTGCTCTATTAGAGAGAGCCAAGATGTTCAAAATGTTCATAAATGACAAGCATGGTCAAATAATAATCAGGAATAAATGTCAGTTGGCTTTTCATAGCCAATTAAATACATTGACTGCTGGTCTTTACTGTATGCTGCACACGTTTACATTGTATTCCATTTCCAGCGAGACTATTCAAGCCATCGACTCACTGATGGTTGAAGATGATGAGCGATCAGCAAAGGCAATCTGGAATCTGCTGGCATCACAGCACAACATCCCCATCGCTCTAATCACAGTCAGTAGACAGTTGAAAAAACTTGAGTGGACTTATGGAAAGGCTCTGTAAGACATTTCATATATATACACTACCATTCAAAAGTTCGGGGTCACTTAGAAATGGCCTTGTTTTTTAAATCAAATTGATGAGACATACAGTATAGACAATGTTAATGTGGTAAATGACTACTGTAGCTGGAAACGGCAGATTTRTTTATGGAATATCTACATAGGCGTACAGAGGCCCATTATCAGTAACCATCACTTCTGTGTTCCAGGTGTTAGCTAATCCAAGTTTATAATTTTAAAAGGCTAATTGATCATTAGAAAACCCTTTTGCAATAATGTTAGCACAGCTGAAAACTGTTGTTCTGATTAAAGAAGCAGTAAAAATGGCCTTCTTTCGACTAGTAGGTTCGATTACAGGCTCAAAATGGCCAGAAACAAAGCACTTTCCTCTGAAACTCATCAGGGTATTCTGGTTCTGAGAAATGAAAGCTATTCCAATGCGAGAAATTGCCAAGAAACTGAAGATCTTGTACGACACTGTGTACTATTCCCTTCACAGAACAGCGCAAACTGGCTCTAACCAGAATAGAAAGAGGAGTGGGAGGCCACAGTGCACAACTGAGCAAGAGGACAAGTACATTAGAGTGTCTAGTTTGAGAAACAGACGCCTCACAATTCCTCAACTGGTAGCTTCATTAAATAGTACCKGCAAAACACCAGTCTCAATGTCAACAGTCAAGAGGCGACTCCGGAATGCTCGCCTTCTAGGCATCTACATTTTTAATATTGTGATAGTGAAGAGCAAAATAATCCTAGCATTTCCAAATAAAAATCTGATGTATCGAGACCAGTCCCCATGCTATGTCATTCAGTGAAATTTATTCCCACAGTAATTCCTTATGGATCCATTATTATGTTTAAAGTCCCTAAACTCAGCAAGAGTCTATTGTCCTGCTGATTGTTAAAAATAACATCCGTATTTTGAAAGAGTATTTTAATCATTTTTAATCATCAAATAAAGATGCTGATGAAGAAATACAGTACTGTACAGTATATGCTCTGTCTCTTATACACATCTAGATGTGTATAAGAGACAGGTAGTGGGCTATGCAGAGAGATTGGTGAAGTGACATGCCTTGCAAAGGTCCGTTAAAGTCCCTAAACTCAGCAAGCGTCTATTGTCCTGCTGATAGCCCATCGAGAGTTGATTGTCCTGCTGATAGCCTGTCTCTTATACACATCTAGATGTGTATAAGAGACAGCCGGAATGCTCGCCTTCTAGGCATCTACATTTTTAATATTGTGATAGTGAAGAGCAAAATAATCATAACATTTCCATATAAAAGTCTCATTGATTTATCAAGACCAGTCCCCACGCTATGTCATTCAGTGATATTTATTCCCATAGTAATTCGTTATGGATCCATTATTATGTTTAAAGTCCCTAAACTCAGCAAGAGTCTATTGTCCTGCTGATTGTTAAAAATAACATCCGTATTTTGAAAGAGTATTTTAATCATTATTTTCTTAACGAAAGCATAAAGATGCTGATGAAGAAATACTGTACAGTGTATGCTTCATCCGACATTTTGCATTTGCATGAGGTTTGGAGTTAAAAATGTAAAACTTTAGAGTACAAGTTGGGGGGATTTTTTTTCACACCTAGCCCGAGCTATCCTTTTGTAYAGGTTGAAGAGTCTATGCACCTCTGTAGTGGGTTATAATAATCCATGCCTTCTAGGAATGTTTAAAAGTCCAAAAGTTTGTTAGAATTTTGACTGTCAAAAGTATTAAAATCAACCAATGTCAGCCTTTAAATACTTTATTATCCTAATGTTTAAAGTATGTGAGAGCGACGCAGAGAATGCATTTATGTTTTTAATATTGGCCATCAACCAAAAACACAGCATCTACGTGGTAGAAATTTTAAAAAGTTAAAACGTTTTTTTATTTATTTTTAACATTTTTTTATTTAAACAGATCGCTAGGTGTTTGGCAAAACCATAAGCAAATAGGTAAACTGTGATATGAGTTAATAAAGGTGATTTTTCTACACATAGACAGGTATTTCCTTTCCATGTAGCAAGATCTTAACTATTTTTTCWAATTTTCTATAAAAATGTATTGGAGTGAGATAATTTCTTTATTTCGGGATACATATACTGAGTATGTCCACATCCCCGTCAGTCCATTTTATTGGTAATGTCACACCCTGATCTGTTTCACCGGTCTTTGTGCTTGTCTCTATCCCCCTTCAGGTGTCGCCCATCTTCCTCATTATCCCCTGTGTATTTATACCTGTGTTCTCTGTTTGTCTGTTGCATGTTAGTTTTGTTCGTCAAGCCTACCAGCAGTTTTCCCCTTGCTCCTGTCTTTTTGTAGTTCATGTTTTCTAGTTTTGACTATTTATGCCTGCCTTGAACCTGTGCCTAACTGCCGTTCTGCACCTTGTCACACCACCCTGGATTATTGACCTCTGCCTTCCTTGACCCCGACTGTACCTTATAGACTCTGATATGGATTACTGACCTCTGCCTGACCTTGACCTGTCGTTTTGCATGCCCTCTGTTCTAGTAATAAWCTTTTGTCACTTCGACACTGTCTGCATCTTTGTCTTCTCCTGAAACATGATAGGTAAACTACATGGTAATGTAAAAGTTATATTCTTTGTGATCCAATACGTAATATAGWWAGTAAAAAACAAATCAAGCTTGCAACACGCATCTGACTATTCATTATGAATAGGATATATTTAGTTTCCATTCTTCATTGTAACCACTGCCACAAATAATTGAACACACACAACATGAGCAGATTAACTTGGTCAAAACATCTATCAGAAATAATGTTGGTACTTATTTATTTTGATCCAAAGCCATTAATGAGTGAATGATCCAATAATAATTGGTATGACACGGCTCTCAGAACTCATTAACAGGAGGCTTCTAAATGAAAATAGTTGCAGATCAATAAAATGTCCCTGTACTGTAGATCTAATTAAATTTAAAGGATTGGAGGATACTAAATMAATATCTAAAGGGCATTTTTCATATGGGCAAATATTGTCTGAGAATATCTAAGGGGCTTTTATATAATTATAATGCAGTGTTAATAATAATAATTATCYTTGGATAAAAGATAGAAGCCGCCTCTTAAAGAGTTCTGCGAGTCTATCTTCAAATATGCTTTAAATGCTTTATTATCCGAATGTTTAAAGTGCGTGTGGGCAACGGAGAGAAACAAAATATTGCAGTTTGAGGCAATGAGGCGGAGTGAGCTTGCAACATGCATCTGATTATTCAATATGAGTAGGATGTATTTTCTCTACATTCTTCGTTCCAACCACAATGTCACAAATAATTGAACACACACAGTCAACATAAGCAGATTAACTTGGTCAAAAGAGTCAAAACATTTATTTATTTAAGTCTATCAGACTGAAAACACCTTCATTTATTTACGAACAGATTGTCAATTTGTGCCACAGTTTAGACTACTGATAGATCAGAATTCTAACTCCCCCTTGTGATAGTGTGGTGCAATGACAGAATGCCACCATCTACCACTAATGTGTTGCTACAAGATCTGAATGAAAACAACTCAGATGAAGGGGAAGAAATGAATCATGACATCTCTGATGATTATTATTTTGATTCGTGCTGAACGGCTTTCCATATCTGGTAAAGAATCCATATTGGGCAGCAGGTGAGCAAGTGTCGGAAAATGTTTAGGATCAGATGGCATGACTGTACTAGGTGCAAGGTCCTGCTGACTTGTTGTTGTGTTCTACAACATGCTTGTGTTGGCTGCAATCAATATGACATATGAGGGCCAAGGCAGCAGCAAAGATTCCATGTGAGCCATTGCGAGAGACAAATTGCGCACAGCTCCAGGGGAGGAGAAACTGCAAGGTGGGCAGATGCACTCAGGAACAGAACCCATGACACCTGCAAGCGACTTGTTTTTGTGGAAGTGTTGCAATCAAGTTATTAAGATTTGTGGTGACTGTTAGGACAAGGATAACAGCTAAATGAGATCCAACTGTTGTGTGAAGACGCACACAATACTGTAAGCGCGAGCAAGGCCACAAATAATGTGTCCGATAACTGACGATAATATACTATTTTTGACCACTGTCATTATCGACACTTGTATTCATTATGCCATTATTGCTTTTGTGCTGATTTTCACTATTCACAAGCACGCTAGGAACCTAAACTGATTTTCAGGCTACTAATATTTTCTTCATTGACCACGTGTCTTGCAGTTCGGTTTATTTATTTTGCTGTTCATAAAACAAGCTTTTACTGTGTTTCGTAGTAGTAACAAAGGCACTCCACAATTCACATATATTTTACACTTGATGGTACTCCGAGGCCCGGCTATTCTACTGTAAAAATGTAAATGGTCATATTGACAGGTCGATTCAAGGTTTTTATTGGTATTCTATTGAAATTACAAAATTGAAAACGGTCAGATTGACCATTTTGCCGGATCTAGTGTTAAGGCCCTCAAGGGTGATGCACCTAAATACATATGCCAACTTCTAGAGAACTATTCCCCACCATGCATACTACAATCATCAGACTCAAACAACCTGGTCACACCAGCCACAAGCCTGTGCAGCATGGGTGACAGGGCCTTCTCACATGTGTCCCCTCAGCATTGGAATGCTCTACCTACAAATGTCAAGGAGGCAACTTCAATTTCCTTGTTTAAAACACAAAGACCTACATATTCAAGCTAGCATTTAATGTTTGATCGCTTAATCTGCCTYAAGTCTGTATGTGGTATTAGTAGGTAATGGTTTGATGTATTGTGCTTGTTTTTAATGTATTATTGCTGAATTCTACCTTATGAGCATTGAGTGTGGGAAATGTGCTTTACAAATTCAATATTATTGTTATTTTTATTACACAAGCTAAACCCAATGTGCTGGTATGCGCCATGTGGTGAAAATGTAACATACCACAGAGAAACTCAGCTTTCCAATGGAGCACCAAAAGCTTTTGCACGTAGCAACGGCCACTTCCGCTCAACTTCCTACCCGATACATATCTTCCTCTCCCGATCGCGTCCTGTCGCGTCCTAGCCATACTAGCCTCGAAATCGCT
Organism: Salvelinus sp. IW2-2015; assembly: GCF_002910315.2. NCBI lineage: Eukaryota > Metazoa > Chordata > Actinopteri > Salmoniformes > Salmonidae > Salvelinus > Salvelinus sp. IW2-2015. The sequence goes on along the minus strand of NC_036850.1, from coordinate 675,070 downwards.
AGTTTTATCATTACCTCAGTGTATTAATATAATCCTATTTCTATAGCGTTTTTTTTATCATTCTTGTTGATTCTGAGCTAAGAGCCAAATCGGTCATCAATATTCGCAGGGAAAAGTCACTCCAAGGTGTGTGGTAGACACTTTTTACKACATGATTTCATTGAACCTTCTAGTGGGCTTCGACGTCTGAAGAAGGGAGCACTACCTTTGCTATTCCAGTGGAATAACTACCATGTCCAAGCAAGAGCAAGTGTTTGGGAAAGAAGGGAGAGACCAAGGACTGGATGTGTAGAGGACAACCATGTTGAAAATGAAGAGGATGAAAAGATGGATAGCTACCATGACCATGACTACTGTGCAGTGCCCAGGCCCGCTGCAGTTGATCTGGTTTTGATTGAGAGGAAAGAGATGCAGAGAGAGATTGAGGACCTACAGAACAAAGTAGAGGAGTGGACTGTGAGAAGTGTTTTGGGCTGCAGCGATTTGTGGTATCACATGCACAGATCCAGTCCTTCACAAGGTGGGTAAACCTAGCCCTGCTTGGTATTCTTACATCATAAACTTTACACCGTTTGCTTTCTGGGACTATTTTCCCTAGCTACCAGCATTTCTGTCTTAAATTTATGATACTACATTTAATGTTAGACTTGTGAGTAAATAACTCCTATCAATGTTTATTCCAATGTAGATTTGCCTCATGGCTTTTTGGTCGGTCATCGAACCGTCAACTGCCAATATTGTCATTGTCACATGAGCAAGGAGAGCCAAGCTGAGGAGGTGACACTTCCATGTACCTACTCAGTAAGGTTCTCCCATTTCTGTTTAACTGTTTTGTCTCACCAACATTACTTTTCACTTTAACTAAAAGCTATAGCCTTCTGTAAATATCTATTAGTGATTTGTGCATTTGTCCTACAGAGACATGCCGTATCCATGCTGGATGAGCTGTTCCTCTTCCTCATGTACTTGTCCTTGGGGTCAACTGAGATGGACCTCGCTGACCGATTTGGCATCTATCACTCGACAGTAAGCAGGATCGTTGTCACATGGGCCAACTACCTTTACATTCTGCTGGGATCTGTCTCTATATGGATGTCTTCGGAAGATGTCAAGGCTGTGTTGCCGAAGGAGTTCACTAGGTATCCAGACACTCAAGTCATCATTGACTGTACCGAGTTGAGATGCCAGCAGCCAGCCAGTCTCCCTCTACACCCTGAGATGTACTCTCATTACAAGTCCCACTAAACCTTGAAAGGCCTGCTTGGGATGGCCCCACATGGAGCAGTTACTATTGTGTCAAAATTGTATGCTGGCTCCATCAGCGACAAAGAGCTATTCAAACAATCAGGACTGTGTGGCTTGCTCACTGACGATATGGCAGTGATGGCAGACAAGTGGTTCCTGAATGATGACTGTCTGCCAGGCAAGGACTACTGTCCACCCTTTCTGTCTAAACAGAGCCAAACGACAGCAGCACAGGTCCAAACGCAAGAGATTGCCCATCTTAGAGTCCACATTGAGAGATTATTTGGCAGAATTAAACTGAACAAGCTGTTTCAGTCAGAGATCCCCATGTCACTGATGAGAAGCATCAACTACATCTGGGCTGTAGCTTGCTGTCACACCCTGATCTGTTTCACCTGTCCTTGTGATTGTCTACACCCCCTCCAGGTGTTGCTTGTTTTCCCCAGTGTATTTATCCCTGTGTTTCCTGTCTCTCTGTGCCAGTTKGTTTTGTATGTCCAAGTCAATCTGCGTGTTTTTTCCGTGCTCCTGCCTTTTATATTCTCTTTTTGCTAGTCCTCCTGGTTTTGACCCTTGTCTGTTTCTGGACTCTGTACCCGCCTGCCTGCCTTGACCTCGAGCCTGCCTGCCACTCTGTACCTCCTGGACTCTGAACTGGTTTTGACCTTTTGCCTGTCCACAACCATTCTCTTGCCTACCCCTTATTGGATCAATAAACTTCTTAGACTCAACCACCATCTGGTTCCTGAGTCTGCATTCTGGGTCTCACCTTGTGCCCTGATACTTACCTTCTCACAAACTACCATTGTGGGCCTATTGTGAAGAATGGGTCAAGGAGCAATGAGCTACTATTGCAATGCATCTTTCCTTTTTTTTTGTTGCTGTGACCATCCACATTGTTTAACACTTTATAGATAAGAAACATGACTGCTTGTCACACCCTGATCTGTTTCACCTGTCGTTGTGCTCGTCTCCACCCTCCTCCAGGTGTCGCCCATCTTTCCCAAATTCTATCAGCATATCGATTGTGCTACCAGGGCTGGTAAAACCCTAGATCATTGTTATTTCTAACTTCCGCGACGCATATAAGGCCCTCCCCCGCCCTCCTTTCGGAAAAGCTGACCACGACTCCATTTTGTTGCTTCCAGCCTCACAAACAGAAACTAAAACAAGAAGTTCCCACGCTCAGGTCTGTTCAACGCTGGTCCGACCAAATCTGATTCCACGCTTCAAGACTGCTTCGATCACGTGGATTGGGATATGTTCCGCATTGCGTCCAAACAACAACATTGACGAATACGCTGATTCAGTGAGCGAGTTCATTAGAAAGTGCATCAGCGACGTAATACCCACAGCAAAGATAAAACATTCCCAAACCAAGAAACCGTGGATTGATGGCAGCATTCGCGCAGAAACTGAAAGCGCGAAACCACTGCTTATAACCAGGGCAAGGTGACCGGAAACATGACCGAATACAAACAGTGTAGCTATTCCCCCCGCAGGCAATCAAACAAGCTAAGTGCCAGTATAAGAGACAAAGTAGAGTCGCAATTCAACAGCTCAGACCCAAGAGGTATGTGGCAGGGTCTACAGTCAATCACGGATTACAAAAAGAAAACCAGCCCGTTCGCGGAGCAGGATGTCTTGCTACCAGACAGACTAAATAACTTTTTTGCTCGCTTGAGGACAATACAGTGCCACTGACACGGCCCGCTACCAAAACCTGTGGGCTCTCCTTCACCCGGGGCCACACGTGAGTAAAACATTTAAACGTGTTAACCCTCGCAAGGCTGCAGGCCCAGACGGCATTCCAGCGCGTCCTCAGAGCATGCGCAGACCAGCTGGCTGGTGTGTGTTTACGGACATATTCAATCAATCCTTATCCCAGTCTGCTGTCCCCACATGCTTCAAGAGGGCCAAGAGGCCATTGTTCATGTTCCCAAGAAAGCTAAGGTAACTGAGCTAAACGACTACCGCCCCGTAGCACTCACTTCCGTCATCATGACGTGCTAGAGACTAGTCAAGGACCATATCACCTCCACCCTACCTGACACCCTAGACCCACTCCAATTTGCTTACCGACCCAATAGGTCCACAGACGACGCAACCACACTGCACACTGCCTAACCCATCTGGACAAGAGGAATACCTATGTGAGAATGCTGTTCATCGACTACAGCTCAGCATTTAACACCATAGTACCTCCAAACTCGTCATCAAGCTCGAGACCCTGGGTCTCGACCCCGCCGTGCAACTGGGTACTGGACTTCCTGACGGGCCGCCCCCCCAGTGGTGGTGAGGGTAGGTAACAACATCTCCACCCGCTGATCCTCCTCAACACTGGGGCCCCACAAGGGTGCGTTCTGAGCCCTCTCCTGTACTCTCTGTTCACCCACAACTGCGTGGCCATGCACGCTCCCAACTCAATCATCAAGTTTGCGGGCGAACACACAGTGGTAGGCTTGATTACCAACAACGACGAGACGGCTACAGGGAGGAGGTAGGGCCCTCGGAATGTGGTGTCAGGAAAATAACCTCACACTCACGTCAACAAAAACCAAAGAGCAGTGATTTTGGACTTCAGGAAACAGCAGAGGGAGCACCCCCCTATCCACATCGACGGGATAGTAGTGGAGAGGGTAGTAAGTTTTAATAATGTTTCATACCTTACATTACTCATCTCATATGTATATACTGTACTCTATATCATCTACTGCATCTTGCCATCTTTATGTAATACATGTATCACTAGCCACTTTAAACTATGCCACTTTATGTTTATATACCCTACATTACTCATCTCATATGTATATTCTGTACTCTATACCATCTACTGCATATTGCCTATGCCGTTCTGTACCATCACTCATTCATATATCTTTATGTACATATTCTTTATCCATTTACACTTCTGTGTATAAGGTAGTAGTTGTGGAATTGTTAGGTTAGATTACTCGTTGGTTATTACTGCATTGTCAGAACTAGAAGCACAAGCATTTCGCTACACTCGCATTAACATCTGCTAACCATGTGTATGTGACAAATAACATTTGATTTGATTTATCCCCAGTGTATTTATACCTGTGTTCTCTGTTTGTCTGTTGCCAGTCCGTCTTGTCAAGCCTACCAGTGTGTTTTTCCGTGCTCCTATTTTTCTTAGTCTCTMGTTTCTGGCTCTGACCTGTTCTGCATGCCCTGACCTCGAGCCTGCCTACCCCRCTGTATCTTTTAGACTCTGTCCTGGTTAATGTTCTTCTGCCTGTCTTCATCCTGCCTATTGCCTGCCACTAACGTTTTAATAAATATCAGTGACTCGAACCATTTACATTTTACATTTTAGTCATTTAGCAGACGCTCTTATCCAGAGCGATCTGCCTCCTGTGTCTGCATCTAGGTCTCGTCCTGTGCAACACAAAATGTTGTAAAGAGTTTATTTACAGTAACAACATATTTTTTATTATTATTAATTAATTGCACAGACAGTTGTTGGTTTGTTTCTCTTACATTAATTGAAAGATAAAGGAACCTGTTCATTGTTATTTAGTCTTTCCGGCCTAAGAACTTTTGCATATACAAATATAAGTAGTACCAGTCAACCTTCTCTTTAATTAGTGAGAACACCACTGGATATCTGTATTCTCTCGACCAGAATGTCCTCATGCACACAGACAACAAAGTCACACCACTCCAACCCAGTGAAGCAGAGCTGACCTTGAACATGCTAGTTGTAGGAATGCTGTGTCTTCAGGGAAGGTTCACCATTATGCATGTGAACGTWCTTGCAATCCACAAAACTCTTTACGRTCAGGTTCTTAATCTCAACTAGGCCAAAAGGTTGATGCTCGAGAGGGTCATAGACCAGGCCGTCAGGAGAAGAGGCAAGGAWGTCAGGATGTATAATGAGGCCACAGGGTGAGGTTGACATTATGCATCTTGCAGTAGTCACTGGCTGCTTCCATCTCCAACTCCAGTCCCCTCTTCATGTCAGCTGTTGGTGCTGTGCTTTTGAGGATCATTTCAGCTAGATTTCCTGCGGATGTCAGCCATCTCACAAGACAAGCCTCTCGGAACCATGATGAGGTCAGTCTTGGTTTCCGGGGGATCTGCCAGTCAGGGACAGCACGCTATTCTCTAGTAGCTTCCTCTATTTAATGGGCTGTTGCAAAACTCACCTGAAGAGACTATGTGAAGCTGGACTTCTTCACTGAGCACAAATGTGCAGCCTTGAAGTCGCTCTCCAGTCTGTAGCCATCCTGGGACAGTGAAGGGAATGGTGGTGTCTCCTTATGGTGAACTATGTGTCGTGTTGTGATTGGAGGCTGCTGATAAGACAGGAGGCTCCCCACCTGTACCTTTCCAAAGTGGGAATCGACTAAAAGCTTTTCAGCAGACATCCCATGCTGCAAATCAATGGCTTGGATAGAGAGTCAAAGTTCTTGTATTCCTCTTCTACCTGGAGAACTGAAAGGTCAGTGAGCGGTCCAAGAAGGGTGCTGTACAGTGTACTTCTGCAAAGCAAAGCAGCTGCCAATAAATGTACTTGAAACCACCTGAAATGTAATAATTTTATATAGTCAAAGTGAAATAGGACATGACTACCTAKTATACTGGAAATTAGGGAATACTCACCTAATCCCTTCTTCTGCTAWGTGCTTTTTGGTGGGCTTGGTGATGGTCATTTTGCCTATGMGCCCAGGTTTCAGACCCTGTAAAAAGACAGTACAAGGGCACTATTCTAAATCTAATCATGAGACGATTCAAGTTTTCATTAAATAAGTGCTTAGCATTATGATGTGATTATAACCATATGATTTTGATATGTTGTATAGCTTTAAAAACATACCATAGTCCTTGGCTTATGCCACTGCTGCTCGGCCTCTGTGGGCTGAGGGCTTCAGTACAACATATGTGGGGATATAAAAAGAAAATTATCTTATCACTCAACATGTGTCATGACCAGCAAACAGAAGTGAATGGCGCAACATGTAACAGCCACTAAATTCATTACAGCAAAACAGGTTTAAACTTTTCTATTAAATTAAGGGTATTTGCCCTTGTTTAAAATTAGTCTAATGCGTCCAACTTAACAGAGCTTACAGAAACAGCAAGGAAGACGACTGAACAATTGCTACCCTAAGAACGGTTTCTTAGACATGGGTTAAGCCTAGTCCTAGATTAAAAAATGCCTCTTAATGCAGATCTTCATTGACAGGAACTTCTTAGTCGAAGACTAGACTTTGTTACCGGCATGTACTGTGTCACAAACAGCTGACTTTTCACTCTATACTCAAACTGTGTGGTTTCAAATTTTTTCTCATGGACCGGGTACAGAAGGTACAGAGATGGACAATGAATGCACAAATGTTTGTCTTGTTACAAAGCAATGTAGCTACATGTATGAACTAATAATGCACAGACGGTTCTGTCTGCTGAGACTGAGAAGTTACAGTCCTTATGCTGACCTCTCCTGCCACTTTTTCCCTGTTCGAAACAGTTTTGAATAAAAAAGAGTGAGCAATCATAATGTTAGCTAGTTACTGTAAAAGGCATGTCTTAAACTGTGTTACATCTTTGAGTAAACTCCCTTGTCTGGTCTGATAGCAACTTGGCTACATTTACCTTCATAGTTGAAAAGGTAACTGGATACAAAGCTTGAATCCTTTTTCCAACTTGGAGGTCAGTGCTTTGCTACTTGTCTTGGCCAGACGATGTCATCCGTCACTGAGCGACTTCGAGGCTAGTATGGCTACAATCAGGCTGACGACGCGATCGGGAAAGGAAGCTATGTATCYGYTAGGAAGTTGAGCGGAAGTGGGCGTTGCTACGTTGTGCWAAAGGACTATAGGACTCATCTCATTGAATATATTTTCTAATGAAAAAATGTTGGATAAATGTCTTACATCACCCACACACTACACCCTGACACATATTTTTGCATATTTATAATGTGTCATTCTCTCACAATAGGGCTTGAGCATGCATTGTAAGTTGTTATTTCACAAGGGTTACTGTATCTTAGATATTGTGTCACTAGGCCTATGGCATGCAAGAACAAGGTCAGCCTAACACTAAGAATGTCTTATGGAAGATCATTACTACGTCCTTCAAGACGCATTCACTTAACATTCCCTCTTATGGCAATGATTCTGTAACAAAATGGCTAGCAAATCAGAAGTTATCCATCAGTGAAAACTGTACAAACAAATCATGTGAGGCTGTGTTGGCCACCTTAGTTAATTCTGACTTTTATTACATCATTATACCCAGATAACAAACCTACTTCTATGAAAACATTTAACAAACATGGAGTACGTAAAGTTTTTATTTATCTTTGTCCTTTGGGAATTTTGGAGGAATTGTGTAAAATGAAAGGATTGGGCAGGATGACTGCAAGCAAGGCACTACCTACAACCTTCACCGTAACATTCACGGTTCCCAGGAATTTAGTGGTGAGGTTGAACTTAGTCACACTAGAAATYTGTAGAGGAAATTGATGTGCTCTGTCGTTGTAGTCTTGTGGGAACCATTGGTGTTGCTTTAGTGACAGAACTATAAAAAGTMACTTTACTCGAGGTAACTGTCAAATTGCCTGACGAATTGCCTATGCTACATGACTCAATCACCCTTATGACAATTTGGGATATTTTGGCTGGTCTTTATAATGATTTTCATGTGAGCAATGTACTCATCAAAAAATCTAATTTATTTATATAGCCCTTCTTACATCAGCTGATATATCAAAGTGCTGTACAGAAACCCAGCCTAAAACCCCAAACAGCAAGCAATGCAGGTGTAGAAGCARGGTGGCTAGMAAAAACTCCCTAGAAAGGCCTAAACCTAGGAAGAAACCTAAAGAGGAARCAGGCTATGAGGCGTGGTCAGTCCTCTTCTGGCTGTGCCGGGTGGAAATTATAACAGAACATGGCCAAGATGTTCAAATGTTCATAAATGACCAGCATGGTCAAGTAATAATAATGA
>NC_036850.1:560901-665314 GCF_002910315.2 Salvelinus sp. IW2-2015 | reverse complement strand
CAGTAAGTTGTGCGAGGGTGCAAACAAGTCAGCACCTCAGGAGTAATGTCAGTTGGCTTTTCACCAGCCGATCATTGAGAGTATCTCTACCGCTCCTGCTGTCTCTAGCAGAGAGTTGAAGACAGCAGGTCTGGGACAGGTAGCACGTCCGGTGAAAACAGGTCAGGGTTCCATAGCCGCAGGCAGAACAGTTGAACTGGAGCAGCAGCACGGCCAGGTGGACTGGGGACAGCAAGGAGTCTTCATCATGCCAGGTAGTCCTGAGGCACGGTCCTAAGGCACAGGTCCTCCGAGAAGAAAGAAAGAGAGAACGAGAGAATTAAAAGAGGATACTAAATTCACACAGGACACCGGATAAGACAGGAGAAATACTCCCAACCGCTGTTTCAGATTTCAAAAATACTTTACGGAAAAAGCACACCATGCTATGATCTGAGTACAGCGCTCAGAGCCCAAACAAGCCATGAAGATATCCGTCATGTTGTGGACTCAACAGATGTCAGAAGAGCATTATAAATATTCACTTACCTTTGATGATCTTCATCAGAATGCACTCCCAGGAATCGCAGTTCCACAATAAATGTTTGATTTGTTCCATAAAGTCCATCATTTATGTCCAAATACCTCCTTTTTGTTTGCACGTTCAGTACACAATCCAAACATACGACGCTCGGGCAAGTCCATGCGAAAGTTCAATTACAGTTCGTAGAAACATGTAAAACGAAGTATAGAATCAATCTTTAGGATGTTTTTAACATAAAACTTCAATAATGTTCCAACCGGATAATTCCTTTGTCTTTAGAAATGCAATGGAACGCAAGCTAACTCTCTCACGTCAACGCGCCTGGTCAGCTCATGGCACTCTGCCAGACCCATGACTCAAAGAGCCCTCATTCCCCCCTCCTTCACAGTAGAAGCATCAACCAAGGTTCTAAAGACTGTTGACATCTAGTGGAAGCCTTAGGAAGTGCAATATGACCAATATCCCACTGTATATTCGATAGGCGATGAGTTGAAAACCTACAAACCTCAGATTTCCCACTTCCTGGTGTCACGCCCTGGCCTTAGGTATTCTTTTGTTTTCTTTATTATTTTAGTGTTATCAGGGTTGGTGACATAGGGGAATGTTTTGTTTTGTCGTTTTGGGTGGTTCTATGTAAAGGGGGTGTTGGCGTTTTAGTGTTATGAGTTTGTGTGAGTGAACGTTTCTAGGTATGTCTTGGTTGAGTGAATGTGTTTCTAAGTATGTCTATGGTTTGCCTGAAGTGGTTCTCAATCAGAAGACGGATGGTCTTTCATTTGTTCTCTGATTGCAGCCATATTTAAGCAGCCATGCCGGCATCATGCATTTGTTGGTAATGTCTATGTCTAATGTTTATGCAGCACTTATTTATTAAATAGCTTCACGTTCGTCAGTTTGTTGTTTTTTTCGTCATTTTTGTCTCTTTATAAAGGAGATGTATTTTTCACGCGCATGCCGCCTTGGATCCTCTCTCTCTTATCAGACATCGTACCACCTGGTTGGATTTTTTCTCAGTTTTTGCCTGCCATATGAGTTTTGATATCTCAAAGACATCATATCAAACAGTTTTATAAACTTCACAGTGTTTCTATCCGAACTACTAATGATATGCATATATTCGCAACTGTCCTGAGTAGCAGGCAGTTTACTCTGGGCACCTTATTCATCCAAGCTACTCAATACTGCCCCCAACCATAAGATGGTTAATGGGGAGAACCGGTTGAAAGTTTGTCGGGCTGAAATGAGCGACAACGCGTTGAGCATTCCTACAAACATTTCCCTCCAGAAGCCATGCGAAAGTTGTCCGGCTGCGGACCGTGGAGGGGATTTATACTAACGGTACTATCTTACTTACTGGTGGCACAGATGCTGTTTCATCCTTTTTCTACACTGAAATTACCCTAATTGTGCTGAACTGGCTTGCAGCCACAGCTATCCTCGCCGATAGCAATCTTCTCCTGTATCATTATGAGTAAGCAGCGACTGCAATTAGAAGGCATCATGTTAATGTTACTACTTTAGCTTCGGCTGTTGGAAGTCCTGAGAACCATTGCAGATAAAATGGCTGAGTGAAAAGTTGAATGAAAAAATATTGAAGGGAAACAAAAAAAATATAAACGGTAATTAAAAAGTAAAAACCGTAAAGTTGTCAGTAGCAATAAGGCTGGCAACAAAACGCACAGTAGCACGTAAACAAGTCTGCAAGTTGTAACCGGAAATTACGCAAAAATGTCCCTCATGTCCCTGTGCATTACTTCAATGGCTCCATCAATGTGGTAGGAAAAACTAAATRATTCCAATCACCATATTGGAACATCACACCAAAGAGGGCATTATTTTTTTGCTAGTTGTGACATGCACTGTTTATGTCGTGGGATTGGTCAGGAGCAGGGCCCTTGATAAAGAATAGAGACACCCCGTAAGCCCTTTTAGCGACACAGTCTGACTCTCTGTCACTCACATTTATAATTTACCCACATAACCTCTTCCCTCTGGAACCCTGCGATWAACTCCCTCCCACATCTCTTTCCTCCCACATGCTTTGACTGGAAATCAAGACGGTTGCATCCAGGGCCCAGGCACAGTGCCTCTTTCCATGCCAATTCCACAGTCCTCGTCTTAAAGGTGTGAGTAATTAATGAGCTGATACATGAATAATGCATTGTTGAAAGGAATGGAAATGGTTAATTTTGAGTGCCATCGTGAAAGTCCGGAGCATGACTTAAGGACCAAAGAGGGAATGATTATTCTCTCTTACCACGCCGCCAGTTGGAAATCTCACAAAGGTTTGACTGATATGTTAATTGATATTTTACTCACTATAAATATGCAGTAACTAATTCATGAACTGTCTGGTGAATATTTATGAAGCATTAAAAATGGAAAATGACTGTTAACCCACTATTCCCACTTCAGTGGTACAGAGGTGTCTTGTCAGGTTCTATTTGGTAGATGTGGCACGAGTGTACTACCAAGTAATGCCTGCATGTGTTACGTAAGCTAGTCTAGTTGAACTTGCACACGTTCAGTTCAAGAGCACTGGGACAGAGAAATGGGTGCTTTGCAAGCAATCTCTTGAAGGGCTATTTTACTCAAAACTCTATTTTAGAATTTTGTTCTTTAGCCCACTGTTAATAGAATCCCCCAAAATCTGGACWTGTCAGAAATCAAGTTTCAAGATGGAGGACTTTCAGTAAAGAGCAAAAGGTTTGATGATGAAGCAAAACGCATCTAATTCTTCACTGTCTGACTAAAGTAGTGTGAATTTGATCGCTGTTTCACGTTCTCGCCCTCCCTGATGTTACGCAATGAATGGCTCACAAAAACCACTTTGTGCAGAACAGAAAGCTCGTGAGAAAGCATTTAGTAAAACATTTTTCAGAGGGAAATGACACAACTGACAAAATTAACTTKATTGACAAGTTGTTGTGGAAACACTGCCAAGTGTGTTTCTGTGGCCATAAAGATTGAAACAGCCTAGTGTGTAGGAGGGTTGAAGTCTATATTGTACAATCTACAGTTAGGAAGACTATATTTGGTCATTTCAACAATGACGGGTGGGTGTAGCCTACATTTGCTGTGCTGGTATCTTTAGATCAAGAGAAAGCATTTAACCTTGTGAATGACATTATTATTATATMTTATATGTTTAGCTGTGGTGACAGTTTGATATCCTGTTTAAAGTTGCATTGCCATTTCAATGGTTAAGCATCTCATGTATTCAACTTTTTTTTTTAGATTTATTGACAGTGTCCGTTTGCTAATTCAATAAAGGGCATCTAAAGTCAAAGTCTATCGCTCTCCATTTCCTCCTTAGATCTGTGAATACACAAAAACTCCCCATTCATGAATGGGGCTGGAGTGGAGTATCTGAATGACCTGGCGCCGGTGGTCCCCAAATTGACTTAAGGTCAGCACTAAGAGCCTTTGAATTAACCCCAACCATGTTATCAGGGCGCCAAAGAATATCTCACCTTTTCCAATCGATGGGGAGTCAATTGCAAGGCAGAGAAATGGGTGCTTTGCGAGCAATCTCTTGATGGTGGAAACCTTGGCATCACACACACTGTGTTGCTTTTGAGTGTGTGTGTGTATGTGGGGGGGGGGTCTTGTCTAAAACAGAGTTTGGAACCTCAGTGCATCACAACGAGTAAATGAAGATTGGGTTAGGATAAAAATGAGGTCAACAAATCATGCCCACTTTTGCCAAACTCCACGTGCAAATTGCCCCTCGGCACACTTCAGTCTCCCTTCATTAAATGGAGCTCCGTTGTTTTATCTCCACCAAACGAGATCACAGCCCTATACGGATTGACCATGCCTTCACAGCCAAAGTTCCATGGTTTGCATACCCTGCCGAAGAATACAGTGAGCTCCAAAAGTTTTGGGACAGTGACACATTATTGGTTGTTTTGGCTCGGTACTCCTGCACTTTAGATTTGAAATGATACAATGACTACGAGGTTAAAGTGCAGACCATCAGCTATAATTTGATCCATATTTTATCCATATCAGGTGAACCGTTTAGTAATTACAGCACTTTTTGTACATACAGTGGTGCGTCCTTTAAAAGTTGCAGCGTACTGCGGCGCTGCTTGCATGGTGCCGCAGAATTCTATGGCACTTTATTAAAGTGTGAACCACTGGTACCATTAGTGCTAGTTTGACCACCAGAGGGCATCTTTGAGAAGCATTTGATAGCCTTCAATAATGGCTGTACTAGAGAATATGGGCACGCGGGAGACGGGAGTTCAATTCCCCGACGGGGAGGAAGGAGTAGGCTGTCCTTACCTGACTTGCCTATGTGTTARTTCCTAGTTGTGATGTCTTCACTATTGTTCTACAATTTAGAAAATAGTAAAAATAAAGAGAAACCCTGCAACGAGTAGGTGTCCAAACTTTTGACTGGTACTTGCTTAATTAATTTGATTCATATTATGGTGTTTCTATTCCAAGAGAAACGAAAAACCTTCTGGGTTTACGTTAGGATGGAACGGAAAATATGGTGCTGTACAATGTGACGGTCGGGAGTACAGTACTGGGCTATTTAGCTAAAGAATCCCTGTGTTGTGCGTGCACACGGGAGACCGTGGTTCAATTCCCAGACGGGGAGGAAGGAGTAGGCTGTCCTTGTAAATAAGAATTTGTTCTTACCTGACTTGCCTAGTTAAATAAAGGTTACACTAAGAGCATAACATTTCTAAACCCTAATTTTCTCATTCTAATCTAACCAAAACCCAAACGGAGATTCAGTGGAAATAAAAATCTCATTGACTTATCAAGACCAGTCCCCATGCTTGTCTCAGAGCAGCTCGAAACGGTGCTAAAATAGTTGTAGGATGTTGCTTCTAACTTCAATATGCTCTTTAAATAAATAAGACCTACACCACTTTTAAAGCACATTACTCAACACTAGTGAGACTCATGTCACCTACGGTAGGCCTACAGTACATCGAAAAATATGACTTAACTTTCCACCAATAATTACATATAGAGGATTGGAGAACATTTGTGTAATTCTGTGATATTTATTCCCATAGTAATTTGTTATGGATTCATAACTAAATAAACATCTGCATTTTGAAAGAGTATTTTTATAATTATTTTATTAACGAAAGCATAAAGATGCCATTATTAGTTACATTGTTTGAGTTTGAACGTGCAGACTGGCACTAAGAACAGAATAGCGGGAACGTTTCCGTTGTGTCACGCCCTGACCTTAGAGATCCTTTTTATGTCTCTATTTGGTTTGGTCAGGGTGTGATTTGGGGTGGGTATTCTATGTTCTTTAGTTCTATTATTTGTATTTCTATGTTTTGGCCGGGTAGGGTTCTCAATCAGGGACAGCTGTCTATCGTTGTCTCTGATTGAGAACCATACTTAGGGAGCCCTTTTTCCCACCTGTCTTTGTGGGAAGTTAACTTTGTTTGTGGCACATAGCCCTTAAGCTTGACGGTTGTTTATTGTTTTTGTCGGCGTCATTTCTAATAAAAGGAATATGTACGCTCACCACACTGCGCTTTGGTCCACTTCTTTTGATGGCCGTGACACCTTGTCAGCGCCATTATTAGTGCAATGCCCCAAAGTGTTGCCAGTGTGGCGGGGTGGTGGTCTATCCCCACTCCCCATTCCTCCTCCCCCATGGGCTCTTCTGTGCGCGGCTCTGCGGCCCATCCCGTGCCCCCTGCCCTCGTGCCTTGAACCTCGCACTCTTTCAGTGGAAACAGCTGGAGAACTGTAAGGCAATCCCATTGTGCGCCACTCGGGAGCCATGACCAATATATATTGTCCTGCTAATAACAGGGTTAATAATATATCTGTGAGACTATCCGCAGGGCTTTAATATAATTCAAAATAAATAATAATAATAATAATCACTTCCCTTAAAAAATAACAATATTTTGGAGATGATTTCGTTTTCAAATAAGATAAAATGTGCGAGATAAAGGCAATTCTTGATCATGGGGTGAGACATTGTTACTAATTTGTAAATAAAGCCAGTTTGTTATTTAGAATTATTTACAGTGGCTGCGAAAGTCTTCACTCGCCTTGGCATTTTCCCTATTTTGTTGCCTTAAACCTGGATTAAAATAGATTTTTGTCGGGTTGTATCAATTGATTTACACAACATGCCTACCAATTTGAAGATGCAAATAATTTTTTTTGTGAAACAAACAAAAACAACAAATAAGACAAAAACAGAACTTGAGTGCATAACCATTCATCCCCTAAAGTGAATACTTTGTAGAGCCACCTTTTGCAGCAATTACAGTGCAAGTCTCTTGGGGTATGTCCTCTTTAAGCTTGGCAAAATCAAGCCACTGGATTTTTTCCCATGCTTCAAGGCAAAACTGCTCCAGCTCCTTCAAGTTGGATGGGTTTCCGCAATCTTTAGGTCATACCACCAATTGTCAAATGGATTGAAGTCTGGGATTTTGACTAGGCCATTCCAATACATGTAAATGTTTGTCACTTACCTGTTCGTAGGACTGGGCGGAACCCCGTTCCAAACGGGAGCCCTCCCTCGCCAACAGCCAATAAAATTGCAGGGCGGCCAAATAAAATCAACAGAAATTCATAAATCAAATTTCTCAAAACATACAAGTATTAAGCCTCAGCGACCATTTTAAAGTATGCTAATTCTCTTTATTGCCAGCCACCAGTGTTGATTTCAAAAATGCTTTACAGCGAAAGCTCACAAACGATTATGTTAGGGTCACGCACAAAGTCACAGATAAACCAGCCATTTTCCCAGCCAAAGAGGAGTCACAAAAAGCACAAATGGAGAATAAAATTAATCACTTAACCCTTTGATGTAACTTTATCAGATACACTCATAGGACTTTCAATGTTACAACAATACTGTATGTTTTGTTCGGCTAAAGTTCATAATTTATATCCAAAAATCTTATTTTACATTGGCMTGTTAGATTCAGTAGTTCCAAAACATGCAGTGATATTGCAGAGAGCCACATGAATTCACATAAATACTCATAATAAATGTTGATGAAAATACAGCTATTATACATGAAACTTTAGATACACTTCTCCTTAATGCAACCGCTGTGTCAGATTTCAAAAAAACTTTACGGAAAAAACATAATCTGAGAACGGCTCTCAGAGCCCAAACCAGCCAGAGAAATATCCGCCATGTTGGGTAGTCAACATTATTCATATTATTCATATATAAATATTCKCTTATCTTTGATGATCTTCATCAGAATGCACTCCCAGGAATCGCAGTTCCACTATAAATGCTTATTTTGTTCGATAATGTCCATTTATGTCCATTTATGTCCAATAGCTTCTTTTGTTAGGGAGTTTGGTAAACAATCCAAAAGCGCAATCTGGTCCATTCGGACGAAACGTTCAAAAAGGTATATTACAGGTCGAAGAAACTTGGCAAACTAAGTATAGAATCAATCTTTAGGATGTTTTTAATCATAAAAGTTCAATACTGTTCCAACCGGAGAATTCCATTGTCTGTAGAATTGCACTGGAACGAGAGCTAACTCTCAAGTGAAAGCGTGTGACTGAGAACGAGAACTGTAGGCAGACCCCTTAGTAAAACATCTCCCATCCGGCCCCCCTTCACATGAGCAGCCTGAAACCACATTCTAAAGACGGTTGACATCTAGTGGAAGCCTTAGCAAGCGAGAAATAACCCATATCCCACTGTGTATTCGATAGGGGTGAGTTCAAAAACTACAAACCTCAGATTTCCCACTTCCTGTTTGGATTTTTTTCTCAGGTTTTTGCCTGCCATATGAGTTCTGTTATACTCACAGACATCATTCAAGCAGTTTTAGAAACTTCAGAGTGGTTTCTATCCAATACTAATAATAATAATATGCATATATTAGCAGCTGGGACTGAGTAGGAGGCAGTTCACTCTGTGCATGCTACTCATCCAAAAGTGAAAATGCTGCCCCCTATCCCAAACAAGTMTTAACCACTCGAGTGTTGCTTTAGTATTGTATAACATGTTATAAGACTGTCATCTGATGAAGTTGTTRCTTGGTTAGTGACTAATTTTATCTCTATTTGGTCGGTTTTGTGATAGCTACCTACGCGGTAGAAACATGGTGAAAATATGCGGTTGAGTCTTTGGCTATTGTGGTTAGCTAATAGAAATACATATTGTGTTTTTGCTGTAAAACATTTTAAAAATCGGAAATGATGGCTGGATTCACAATATGTTTATCTTTCATTTGCTGTATTGGACTTGTGATTTCATGAATATTATATTATATGATATCCCTGTCCCGTTAGGCTAGGCTATGCTAGTCAGCTTTTTTGATGAGGATGCTCCCGGATCCGGGATGGGTATTAAGTTTTAAACTAATTATGTGACTACTGAATGTAATTGGTGGCACCAGATCTTATTCAGGGACTTCATAGCAAAGTGGGTCAATCCATTGCACACACCACTTTTCAATTTKAATTATTATAGATTTTTTTAAACAAGTACATTTTTTACATTTCACTTAACCAATTTGGACTGTTTTGTGAATGCCATTACATGAAATCCAAAATAAAAATTCATTTAAATTACAGGTTGTAACTCAACAAAATAGGAAAAACGCCAAGGAGGGGGAATACTTTTGCAAGGCACTGTATAATATTTGTAAATTATATCTTAAATTGGACTGGTGGAGTTATGTCACACATGCAGCTAACACAAATATATGGACATGTCTGCTCTACCCAAAATTCCAACCAACTACTTGCAACATTAACGCAAAAATGTAAGAGGCAAGTGGAAGGGTGAAAAAGTAAGGAACTTGTCTGTCGGTGCTGGAGGAATTCTGAAAACATGTTTTCAAACACTTGTTTTTCGCAAGGGCTATTAGCAGGACAAAAGACACGATGTGGTCCCAAAAACACCTCTCTGACATAGGGTCCAGCATATCTCTTTATGATGTCATTTATTGTCTCGCCAGCTTTGATCCATGCCTGGGCCTGCAACACGCAAAGTTCTTTCTTTGTCAGATGAATCATTGGGTCAAAACGACAGAACAGTACACAACAAGAGAACACACATGGTTAATGTTCTGGGGAAAAAATATATATACACATATGTATATATATGTATATATACAGTGTGGAGAATAAGTATTTGATACACTGCCGATTTTGCAGGTTTTCCTACTTTTCCTACCAAATATTAAGTTCTGCTTTTCTGATGTATCAAATACTTATGTCATGCAATAAAATGCAAATTAATTACTTAAAAATCATACAATGTGATTTTCAGGATTTTTGTTTTAGATTCCGTCTCAATCCCGTCTCACAAAATCCTGGATTGCTTTCGCTGTAAAGCATATTTTCAAAATCTGACACGATAGGTGGATTAACAACAAGCTAAGCTGTGTTTTGGTATATTTCACTTGTGATTTCATGATTATAAATATGTTTAGTATTTTTTTTAAATTTGGCGCTCTGCAATTCAGCGGTTGTTTACGAAAATGATCTCGCTAAAGGGATCCGTGCGGCAAGAAGTTAAGAATGAATCCTACTACACCTGCTTTGATGCTCGTCAGATGTGGCAGGGCTTAAATACTATTACGGACTACAAAGGGAAACCCTTATGCGAGATGCCCAGTGACGCCAGCATACCAGACGAGCTAAATGCCTTTTATGCTCACTTTGAGGCAAGCAACAATGAAGCATGCACGAGAGCACCAGCTGTTCTTGATGACTGTGTGATGACGCTCTCGGTAGCCATGGTGAACAAATCCTTTAAACTGGTCAACATTCACAAAGCCGCTGGGCCAGACAGATTACCAGGACGTGTGCTCAAAGCATGTGCGGACCAACTGTCAAGTGTCGTCACTGACATTTTCAACCTCTCCCTGACCGAGTCTGTAATACCTACATGTTTCAAGCATACCCCCTTAGTTCCTGTGCCCAAGGAAGCGAAGGTAACCTGCCTAAATGATTACCGCCCCATGGCACTCACTTCGGTAGCCATGAAGTGCTTTGAAAGGCTGGTCATGGCTCACATCAACAGCATCCTCCCGGACACCCTAGACCCACTCCAATTCACATACCGTCCCAAAAGATCCACAGACGACGCAATCTCAGATGACGCACTCCAAATAAAATTTGATTTGATTTGATTTCTATTACACCATATTGGATGACTGTCATTCATATTCCATTCACCCAGGTCAATGTAA
This sequence comes from Salvelinus sp. IW2-2015, assembly GCF_002910315.2. Classification (NCBI taxonomy): domain Eukaryota; kingdom Metazoa; phylum Chordata; class Actinopteri; order Salmoniformes; family Salmonidae; genus Salvelinus; species Salvelinus sp. IW2-2015. Next base: position 654,610 of record NC_036850.1, on the reverse strand, counting down.
CAGTGATAGGTTTAGGCTATTACATGATACTCAAATTGTCCATATACCAATAATGAGGTTGCTACACCCTAGCCTATGAATGAAAGTTTACAAAGAAGGTGCACACAGGCAGAGAGACATTTTTGAGGTGACAGACAGAGACACATGCAGACAATGACATTCAATACCACCTTGCACACTCTTGCCTGCATCTAGCTGATATAAACTCAGCAAAAAAAGAAACGTCCCTTTTTCAGGACCCTGCCTTTCAAATAAAATTCGTAAAAATCCAAATAACTTCACAGATCTTCATTATAAAGGCTTTAAACACTGTTTCCCATGCTTGTTCAATGAACCATAAACAATTAATGAACATGCACCTGTGGAATGGTCGTTAAGACGCTTACAGATGGTAGGCAATAAAGGGGACAGTTATGAAAACTTAGGACACTAAAAAGGCCTTTCTACTGACTCTGAAAAAAAACAAAAGAAAGATGCCCGGGGTCCCTGCTCATCTGCGTGAACGTGTCTTAGGCATGTTGCAAGGGGGCATGAGGACTGCAGATGTGGACAGGGCAATAAATTGCAATGTCCGTACTGTGAGACGCCTAAGACAGCGCTACAGGGAGACAGACAGCTGATCTTTCTCACAGTGGCAGACCACGTGTAACAACACCTGCACAGGATCGGTACATCCGAACATCACACCTGCGGGACAGGTACAGGATGGTAACAACAACTGCCCGAGTTACACGAGGAATGCGCAATCCCTCCATCAGTGCTCAGACTGTCCGCAATAGGCTAAGAGAGGCTGGACTGAGGGCTTGTAGGCCTGTTGTAAGGCAGGTCCTCACCAGACATCACCGGCAACAACATCGTCTATGGGCACAAACCCACCATCGCTAGACCAGACAGGACTGGCAAAAAAGTGCTCTTCACTGATGAGTCGTGGTTTTGTCTCACCAGGGGTGATGGTCGGATTCACGTTTATTGTCAAATGAATGAGCGTTACACCGGGGCCTGTACTCTGGAGCGGGATCGATTTGGAGGTGGAGGGTCCGTCGTGGTCAGGGGCGGTGTTTCACAGCATCTTCGGACTCAGCTTGTTGTCATTGCTGGCAATCGCAACGCTGTGCATTACAGGGAAGACATCCTCCTCCATCATGTGGTACCCTTCCTGCAGGCTCATCCTGACATGACCTTCCAGCATGACAATGCCACAAAACCAAATGCTTCCCTTGACTTGTAAGAGTTCCAATGTTGTGTTGGATAGTCATAGCCAGCTAGCTAACATAACATCCCTCTGTTTGAAAAGGGTGTTTCAGTAGGCCAAACTAGCTAGAAGCATTTGCTAGCCAAGTAAGCAAAACTGAAAGTGAAAAAAAGGACAATCTCTCTATATATATTTCTCTCTTGTTTCTCTTTCATTTTGGAATAAATTAATTTGTTCAAAACTGTTCAATTCTCTTTCTCTCTCTTTTGAGTCAACTACTCATTACATGCACTGCAGTGCATGCTAGTTGTAGCTTATGCTTTCAGTACGAGATTCATTCTCTGATCCTTTGATTGGGTGGAAAACATGTCAGTTCATGCTGCAGGAGCTCTGATAGATTGGAGGACATCCTCCAGAAGTTTTCATAATTACTATGGAAGTCTATGGAAGGGGGTGAGAACCATGAGCTTCCTAGGTTTTGTATTGAAGTCAATGTACAGAGAGGAAAACGGAAGCAAGCTGTCCTCCAGCTACACCATGGTGCTACCCAACAGAGTGCTGTTGAGGCTACTGTAGACCTTCTTTGCAAAATAGTGTGTTTTAATCAATTATTTGGTGACATGATTATATTTAGTTTAGTTTTATCTAAAAAGGATAACTTTTTAAATGTTTTACCATTTCAATTTGTATGTAATTCATTGAGAAGGATGGTCCTCCCCTTCCTCTTCTGAGAGTTGCTTACCAAGACGACAATGAATGTTCCGGAGTGGGCTAGTTACAGTTTTTACTTAAATCGGCTTGAAAATCTATGGCAAGACTTGAAAATGTCTGTCTAGTAATGATCAACAACAAACTTGACAGAGATTGAAGAGTTTTTAAAAATTATAATGGGCAAAGCTTTGAGACATACCCCAAAAAGGTGATTCTAAAATGTATAGACTCAGGTGGTTGAATACTTATCTAACCAAGATATATTAGAGATGTATTTTTCATTAATCTAATACAAATATACAGAACATTTTTATTTTACTTTGACATTAGAGTATCTTGTGTCGATCCATTTAAAAAAAGATAACTAAATACATTTTAATCCCAATTTGTAACACAACAACATTTGGATAAAGTCAAGGGGTGTGAAAACTTTCTGATGGCACTGAGATTAGGGAAGCGGTAGGCTGCTCTTATTGCTGTGTTCTGGATTATTTGTAGTTTGTGTTTTCAAGGGAGGCCTGCAAGAACACAATTCATAAAATGTTCAACATTCAAACATACAATGTAATAAAATCATACAATACTCCAAGCAATTTCAGAAGAAAACACATTCCTCAACTATGAGGTCCTATATTAACAACTTGATCAGCCCTAGTGGCACCAGAGCATCAAGGTGCAGGGAGCTCTGCAGATCATACCATATACAGGCAAAAAAAATGTAATGCAGATTTACAGAATTCCGTAGTGATCAACGGGACCTCTAGAGTTAGCCTCCCTGTATTCGGGTCTGGTAACTCGTATGTCTCTAATTTTGACTCATTTTAGGAAACTGGGCGTATGTCGTGTGGCACTACTTCACAGGAGAGCCATTTGAACGTAAACTTGCTTTTTTTATCAAAATGTGTTTTGGAAAATGTGAACTTTCACGTGCCTTAACAACAAACTTGTATGCCATCTGTAAATACGAATACAATTGTTAAATTACGAGCCTAGTTGGTTTAGCCACAGAAAAAGCAGGAGCCTTCCGACTAGCATGATTGGCTGAGATAATGGGTGGGCTGGACATGTTGAGAGATGAGTTCAGATTGGTCTGCCATGACATGAGCTGGTCAGTATAGGAAGGATTACCTACACAACGCAGCTTTTTTGAAAGATATCATGTAGCAGAACTGCAAAGATGTTGCTCTCCACTTTCTGGAAGAATGCACGGTGAAATTAGAGTATGATAGCTAAGGAGATTGGAGAAAATTCTGCTGTTTGATTACAAATATGCAGATAGAGTCGAAAAGAGAACACACGTAAGGCTGTTGTATAAAACACCTGTCTCCGGATTACATCTTCAAACTAAGGGCAACCATGGCATCCGTGACAGAGAAGGAGATGGTCTAGCTAGTTACATTTTCAGATATTACACGTTTCTAATTTTGTCAGAAAGTCATTTTCATTTCAAGTTAAAGAGTACTGTTAGCTTGCTAACATTAATATGCTAATGTTAGTGTCACTGTCACTGTTCAGTGCCATGTTAGTAAGCGCGGTAAGGTAGCAACAAGCTGGCTTGACATCAAAGCAAACTTCACTTTTGCAAATGGATACTCATTACCTACCGGTGGTGTTGGAAAAGGCTGCATTGACACTCTCGGAACTATGCTTTTGGTCCACCCTTTTTTGTGATGACTGTATCATCTTCAAGCTTGATAAGGTAAGCAAATGCATGTTTTATTCTCATAAATGTAGCCAATACATCCATTCTTTGTACCAATTATACACTGAATTGCTTTAAACTAGTAGCTAGCTCATCTTGATCATGTGTTGTTCCTTCTCTCTTTTTTAGAAGAAATCAGTTACAAGGCAAAAAGACAGATTGAGGCCTTCAATCAAACTGAGGACAGAGAAATATGCGTGCACCGGGCCAAGTCTTCTTGCGTGCATGGCCTTGAGAGGTAAGTTAACAATAGTTCATTTTTGAGAAATAATATGAATTGCCATTAATTGTTATGTAGCTTTTCTTCCACCCGAGTCAGAAAGAAGTGAAAACTAGTAGACAACTGGCTCTTGATGATGACGTCCCCAGTCTAGATTGATAATCGTAATTAGTTGATTGGTTTGAATCAGTGGTGTTGAGTCTTGGCTGGAGAAAAATCTTGTATACTTTGGCTCTCTAGGAACAGTTGGCCACACATTTAATGGTAGATTTAGTAGGCCCAGTTTTTTCTAGCTGCATCATTTGTTTATATTGCATTTATACAAGGCAGATTGTTCCTTTGCTGAAAAATATATAGAATGCCAGTTTCAGTGAAAAGAATAGCAACATCAAGGCAACTTTGTAACAGCTAACCCTGTTTTTAGAAAGCAAAAACAAATTGCCCATTAGCTCCTGACCAGAGGTTGCAACCAAAATTATTTTCCAATCATTTTGTTTCTGAACAGAAAGACTATTTTTGTRGTTCCACTATTCCGACCAGCAGAATAAAGTTCTGAACCGCTTTATCTCATTATATTACTTCACCAATCAGTGCAGATAGAGCAGGCAAGCTAGCTGTTTACATGCGTGATGGACAGACAAGGGTAGCCTATGGCGCAGGATGCGACTTAAATTTTGCTGGTGGGGAGAGAGCAAGAGGTTAAACTTCCATTGGTTGAAAGCTCATTGCTCAGTTATCACTTGCCTCATTTTCATTCAGAAGTTGCGCCTTTAAAAATCGGAAGATGCCCCTTTAAAACTCATAAGGTTAACATCCATATAGTTTTCTCATGTAGATAGATAGAAGATTAAATAAACAATTTATTTGGGAAATATTTAGTCTTTGCTCTTTTCTTCATTAGCATGCTCAGGATTTCTAGGTTAATATTGTAGCACTGTGCATGATGTTTTCATTTTGTGAGAGTTGAATGAGATTTATTTGTATCTTTTAAAACATTGAATACATGTTTAGTATATTAAGTACATTTGGTATGTTACATTGTTGTTTTCTCAGTGATAAGCAAGTTCATTTAAAGTTTTATGTGATTTGGTTTATGGAGATAAGACATTTCAATGTTGGCAATACACAAAGTAACCACAAACCTTATATATTTTTGTTGTGATGTGACTATCAATAATGTGTTGACGACTATTTTATCAAATCAATTCACTATGTTTAATTATTATGTGACTCTTACTGACAGTTATGGCTGCTTTGCGTGATGTATTGTTGTCTCTACCTTCTTGCCCTTTGTGCTGTTGTCTGTGCCCATTCATGTTTGTACCTAGTTTTGTGCTACTACCATGTTGTGTTGCTGCCATATTATGTTGCTACCATGTTGTTGTCATGTGTTGCTGCCTTGCTATGTTGTTATCTTCGGTCTCTCTTTATGTGGTGTTGTGGTGTCTCTCTTGTCGTGATGTTTTTTATTTTTAATCCCAGCCCCTGTACCTGCAGGAGGCGTTTTGCCTTTTGGTATGCATTCATTGAAAATAAGAATTTGTTCTTGACTGACTTCCCTAGTTAAATAAATAAATAAAACATTCTGGAATGGATACAAAGCCCTCCCCCGCCCTCCCTCTCCCTTCTGCTCCTCCCTTCCTATAGGCAGAAACCGGAAGTTACTGCGTCAAGGTCTATTCAACGCTGGTCTGACTAATGGGATATGTTCCAGATTGCCTCTGAGAATATCATTGACGTATACACTGATAGTGTGACTGTATAGGGAATGTTGCTCCCACTATGACTCTTAATAACTTCTTGTCAATAGGCGGGCGCTGTTTTCACTTTGGAAAAAATCGTGCCCAAATTAAACGGCCGCGTCCTCTGTTCTAGATCATACAATATGCATATTAGTATTACTATTGGATAGAAAACATTCAGAAGTTTTTAAAACTGTTTGAATTATATCTGTGAGTAAAACAGAACTCATTTGGCAGCAAACTTCCATACAGGAAGTGAAAAATCTGAAAACGAGGCTCTGTTTCAGGGCCTGCCTATTCAACTGGCTTTTATTTATCGATATGTATGCACTTCATACGCCTTCCACTAGATGTCAACAGGCGGTGAAATGGGGTGTCTAGCTTGAATAAGAGCTTTTGGAGTGACAGGTCCGGTATTTTTCTTTGTCTTCGACGGCGCGCGGGGGAGCTCGACATTGTCTTCTGAAAAGCGTTCGGTATACACGGCGAATATCTCCGGCTCTATGTTTTTTCAACCGAGTTTCATCAGTTTATTCAACGTTTATTGGGACTTTGGAGTTTTCCATTCTTTGCGCCAAGAGAGGATGGGAATGTTAGCAACCTTGGCTAGCATTGTGGCGCGAATTCGACAGAAGAAATGGACATTCTAAAACCAAACAACGATTTATTCTGGAAATAGGACTCCTTGTACAACATTCTGATGGAAGCTCAGCAAAAGTAAGAAAACATTTATGATGTTATTTCGTATTTCTGTGTAATATTTTGATGCCTAATCTCCGCCGTGTTGGTGAGCGCTGTCTCACAATAACCCAAACTGTATGTTGTGGTAAAGTTATTTWAAAAAATCTAACACAGCGGTTACCCCCAGAGGGGTTAAAAAGCTAAATTACATTTAATTTTTTCACAAATAGTTTCATATTTAAACATTTAAATTGCGCAACAATTCCATGTGAATCTGATAACTATAATGTGTAGACTTTCCAAGATACAGTTTTTGTCGTCCTATCATCAGTAATTTATCAGACTCCAACTGAACTGACATCATATTCATTAAGTCCCAACGCATATTTTCAACTGGTTGGATTACCGAAATATGGTTCTGTTTGCCATCTTTTGATGTCACCAGACTCTCTCTCAATGTTAACAAAGGGATTTTCAAAAGTCACATCGGTAGAGTAGAGAGCAGAAAAGGGGAAAGGTATTTATGGGGGTCATAAACCTCCCCCTCAGGCCAACGTCATGACACTGTACTCTGTAAAAGGAGGTACTCGCCGCTGGCCTGTTGCGAGGTTCTACAACGTACTCGACATGAATGCTATAAACACGCACATGTTGTATAAGCAATGCCTTGACAAGAGCAGGAGAGATTTCTTCATGGATCTATGCATGTGAGTTTCCCGGGAGCCAGGAATGAAGCTACAGCCACCAAGCAGGCTGCCAAGGCAGCAGGTCCTGTTTTCCCTCTTCCCCAAGCATTACAGCTCCCAGTCAGGAAAAAGAAGACACAATGTCAATTTAGCAGGTGCACATGAAACAAGGCCCATGAAAACTGTGTACAGGGCAACTGATTTGTTTGTGGGGCTCACACAAAGCCCCAAAGCTGTGTGCTGACTGTGGACCAGAAGCATAAAGAGAAGACGCGATTGATTCATGTGTAAAGGCACGGGTGTAAGGGCACAATACAGTGTCTGATATAATCAACTAATGCCTGTTTTTATATCTTGTCATAAATTTGTTTCCACTAATATTTCTTTATGCAATGAATCCTTTACAAAAAAACGTTGGGGTCACTGGTGCTTTTGTTTAGGAATACAACAAATAGTTTGACCTGAGCACCTGGATGGTTATTATATTATAATTATCATCTTTTTTGTTTCTACTTTGTCAAAAGAAGCTGTAACTGGACTTTATGAATTACTATAATTATATTACTAATTTAATCTACAAAGAAAAGGTGAACAAATGGATTCATCTGTAATGTAAGGCCTACGTTTTTTTGGGATATCCTTGACTGTCTAAACAAATTATATTTAAATTTTTTCACAAATATTTCTTAATGATTTTAATGCTTTTCAATAGTTTATGCACTATTTGTCAAGTGTTTGTTTATCAAGCATGTTTGCGCACCTTTGCAGGTTGATATGCATCTGATGCATATGCTAAAGATGACACCCGACAACATTCAGTCAGTTCTAGTATTGAAACCCGTACTGATGCCGGTACTAAACTGTTCTCTTGGTTTTGCACCCTGATGTCAGCACTGCATATTCATTGTATTGGATGATCAAGCTTGACTGACACAGTGTGAATGATATGACACTGTACCTGTACACAGAGCTTCGGTGAGTTGTAGCACAATATAGCACTATGCCTGACCCTGTCTGTCATAATAATAGAGATAGAAGGACAATATCACAGTCCATTGGACCAGAGTGGAAACTGAAAATGTAAGTGGTGTAATATCTTATTAACCTTTCTCGCCCCGGGGTTCCGTTAGCGGAACACCCACAACATTCCGCTACCTTCGCAGAGCGCGAAATTCAAAAAATATTTTTTTGAAATATTTAACTTCCACACATTAACAAGTCCAATACAGCAAATGAAAGATAAACATCTTGTGAATCCAGCCAACATGTCCGATTTTTAAAATGTTTTACAGCGAAAACACAATATYTATTTATGTTAGCTCACCKCAATAGCCAAACACACAACYCTATTTATCCACCGCAWAGGTAGCTTTCAAAAAACRYACYAAATATAGATWTAATTAGTCACTAACCAAGAAACAACTTCATCAGATGACAGTCTTATAACATGTTACACAATACATTTATGTTTTGTTRGAAAAATMTGCATATTTGAGGTATAAATCATAGTTTTACATTGCAGCTACAATCACAAATAGCACCGAAGCAGCCAGAATAATTACAGAGAGCAACGTGAAATACCTAAATACTCATCATAAACCATTTATGAAAAATACATGGTGTACAGCAAATGAAATCCAGCCAATATTTTCAATTTTTTAAGTGTTTTACAGCGAAAACACAATATAGCATTATATTAGCTTACCACAATAGCCAAACACACAACCGCATTCATTCACTGCAAAGATAGCATTCGCAAAAACCAGCAATAAATATAAAATAAATCACTAACCTTGACCAACTTCATCAGATGACAGTCTTATAACATCATGTTACACAAAACATTTATGTTTTGTTCGAAAATGTGCATATTTAGAGCTGAAAACCGTGGTTATACATTGTGAAAATGTAGCAACTTTTCCCCAGAATCTCCGGATATATTTCTGACACTCACCTAATCTGACCAAATAACTCATCATAAACTTTACTAAAAAATACATGTTGGATAGCAAATGAAAGATACACTAGTTCTTAATGCAACCGCCGTGTTAGATTTTTTAAATTAACTTTACCCTAACAAACAGCTTACGTTATAGCGAGACAGCGCCCGCAAAAAGTGCGGAGAATAGGACTAAACATTTTCCACAGAAATACGAAATAACATCATAAAAGGTTCTTACTTTTGATGAGCTTCCATCAGAATCTTGTACAAGGAGTCCTAGGTCCAGAATAAATCGTTGTTTGGTTTTAGAATGTCCTTCTCTCCTGTCGAATTAGCAACCTTAGCTAGCCATGTGGCGCGAAGATGTCCATCTCCTCTCGACGCATAGAACGGAAAACTCCAAAAGACCCATTAAACGTTAAATAAACTGATGAAACTCGGTTGAAAAAACCTACTTTATGATGTTTTTCTAATATGTATCAAATAAAAACAAAATCGGAGATTTTAGCCGTCTATACCGAACGCTTTTCAGAAGCCAATGCTGATGTCCTTCCCGCGCCTAGGTAGAGAAAGGAAATTGTGGTCACGTCATTRCAAGAGCTCTTGTTCGACCTCAGATCAAGCTAGACACCCCATTCCACCTTCCACTGCCTGTTGACATCTAGTGGAAGGCGTATGCAGTGCATGCAAATCCATAGAAATTAGACAATTGAATAGGCAGGCCCTGGAACAGAGCATCGTTTTCAGATTTTTCACTTCCTATCTGGAAGTTTGCTGCCAAATGAGTTCTGTTTTACTCACAGATATAATTCAAACAGTTTTAGAAACTTGAGTGTTTTCTATCCAATAGTAATAGTATTGCATATGGCCTCTATACCAGGCGGTGTCAGAGGAATGCCTTAAATATAGTCAGACTTCAGTTACCCAAGTCATGGACTGTTCTCTCTGCTACCACATGGAAAGCGGTACCAGTGTGCCATGTCTGGGACCAAAAAGGCTCCTAAACAGCTTCTACCCCCAAGCCATAAGACTGCTGAACAGTTAATCAAATGGCTACCAGGACCATTTGCATTGACCCCCTTTTTAATTACACTGACTTTCTTGCACTGGCTCACTGGACTCTTCCTACACACTGACACTCCCAAATGCTCATACACACACACACATGCATATTGACGCGACACACACACATTCACACATAAATACACGTTCACACTCTTCACATATACTGCTGCTACTCTGTATATTATCTATCCTAAATGCCTAGTAATTTTTACCCCTACCTACATGTACATGTTATCTCGTTCCCATGCACATTGACTCGGTATCGGTACTCCTTGTATATAGTCTCGTTATTGTTATTTAGTGTTACCATTTCTTTTTTCTGTCAAAATTACTTTTGAACTTTGAATTGTAGGGAAAGGGCTCGTAAAGTCTACAGCTGTTTAATTCGGCACGTGACAAATTAATCTTAGTTGAGTAGTATTTAGTTTAGGATAAGCTAAATGTGTCTGTTGACTGGGTCTCTTGTGAAATGTGAAGTGTTTTGATCCCAATTTACACACAACGGGAGAAAAACAGTAAATGCACCCCAATGTGAAATTTACAATCATTTTGTTTCTTTTATTTTCGTCACAGAGCCTTAAAAGCATATTGCATTGACTCTGCCATGTATGGTTCATTTATTGAGGTTGATTGTTGTTTGTGAGGGATCAGAGAAAGTGTGGACGCAGTAGAGTGGAAACAAATGGCGAGCGGAAACATAAAACGGTTCAGCAAGCAATAGCCCAGGACGTCTGGACCTCTTCCCCTACGCACTTGACAGCCACCGCCCAGATTCCCCTTAACCAGTCCAATCTGATTCATCCATGTAAACTCGTAGCCTCTATCCCTTCTTCTGGGGTCACACCCCATCTTGTCTCACCCTGAATTAACATAGAAACAGCCCAAGTTACATGTATTTTTATTATTGATCCATCCATTTTTAATGGCTAATGTGCTTCCTGGGGCTGTCCCATCCATGTACAAACAGGCCGACGATGCTGTCAGAGACCGTTTCAGCGCTCGACTGTCGAGAGAGAGAGGACAACCTTGGAAGTACATTAACAGGGGCCCAGGGGACAAAGGTCTGCACGTCAAAGCACCAGTTCCCAGTGAGACCTGGATTCCAGGCACAAACCCATCCCGGTGAAGCAGCAATCCCAGATCCCAGCAGCACTTATGCTCAAGAGGTCAAAGGTTAATCGAACTTGCATATGGTGCTCCAATTGGTTGTCATGTCCATTAACGGAGGTTCTTTGATAAGGTTGACACCGAGGTCACTTGCTGTGATGAGGACATAAAACCAGGACTATCCCTTCTAATGATTAAGACGTATGACTGACTGTCCTCCGGATCCATCACAATCTCCCATCCGTCTAGACTTCCTTTCATTYTTTTCATCCCCTGATTTTTTATCCTCCACTCACTAATTACCCAGCAAGATAACAGCGAAGTCGCCGGCAAAAAGCTTCAGACCCTTAATGAACAATCAAAATGCTGTCTGGACAAACGGCAGACATTTAATTGTGCAAGAGAGGGAAGGAGAATGAGGGAGGGGAGGGGTTGTCATTTTGAAGTCTCGACGGACGCGCACACGCTGATCTCATAATCATGGTAAGAGTGTCTAAATCTGCAGATGCCATAGTGTAGAGCAGGCCTGGGCAATTATTACCCGTGGCTTGCCACATTAGAATAGATTTTTGCCATTCGCGGCCCAGAATCATATTACAGGATTATACATCATGTGTATGACTGTGTTGACAGATATATCTACTGTAAATCACATCCAGACGTGCTACTTATTTAACATGCACAGAAAAAAACCACATCCATGTTCTCCTTTTGGTAGGTATTTTCATTATTAAACATGCAATGAAATGCACAGAGGGAAGCACCAAGAACGGAACTCTTGTTAACTGTTATGCACAAAAACACAAGAAAGAGAGAGAGCTCAACATTACATTTAAACTACTCAGTCAGTGTGAGGAGTGAAGTCTCTGATGGGCATTGACTAGAGCAGTCAGGTATAGTTTCTGACGACACTATGCGCAGGATTGCTGAAAGGTGAGAGACAGTAAGAGATGATCTGTGCCTTGACTTGTTATATTTCATCACTGAAAATGTCTGTTCACATATATAGGTTGACCCAAACAGTATAAACATCTTCTGAGCATGACTCCTAATCTTTGGAAAGTTTTKTTTATCGAGAGATGTATAGAACCTCGTCAGTGAAATTGTTTTGAATAGTTCTAAAATCGCTGTATCAAACTGAAGATTGATAAGCTCAAGTTGCAGGTCGGTGGGAGCGTTATCCACATTGATGGTGAAAGGAGAAGACACTTTTGAAATCCTCAAAATGACGAGAAACTATTCAAAGCACGCAGCAGCGATGTATACTTCTCCTGGTGGTCACCTGATAGGGAACAGACTTGTAGTGTCYGGAGGTGGGTGAGATTGTTTGCTTCTATTTGGCGGGTCAGTGGGAGTCATTTTCCCTTGAAGGCTTTGACAAGGCTAAAGATCTGATTTGCAAAAAGGCCCCTCCCTTGTAGTTTGGAATTCCGTTTATTCATGAGGGCCATGATGTCCACAGTGAAGACAAAAATCCACATATTTTCCTTTCATTTGCAAAAACTCAGCAATCTCCAACTTCAGATCCCACATCCTTTTTAAGCACCTTCCCCAAACTCAGCCATCTCACATTTGTGTGGTAGAGGAGATCTGCATGACCCTACTCTCTCTTCCAACAGTGGGACAAACTACCTGTGGTTTAAAGATTTTTCTCTTATGAAGTTTACCACTTTAGTGACTGCATACACAACATTGCTCATTTTCAGGACACATTTACAGAGCACCTCCTGATGAATAATGCAATGCAGGAAAATCATTTCTGATCTGGGTTCAGCTCCGCTACTTGATCTTGTATCCTTTTCAAAAGGCCAACGTTTTTTCCTCTCAAGTTTGGGCACCCATCAGTGGTCACAGTGGATAACTTTTCAAAACTCAGTCCCAGCTTTGCCACACACTTATTAACCTCCTCTAATAAATATTTCCCTGTGGTTGTGCTCTTCATTGACTGCACTGAAGCAAGCTCCTCTGTAATTTCAAAGTCTGGGGTTGTGCCTCGTAAGAATATCAACYACTGTGCCATGTCACCTGCATCACTGCTCTCATCCAGGGCCAAGGAGAAATAGGTGAAATCCTTTACCTTGTCTTTTAACTGTTGTTCCTTATTCTCTGTGATATCCTCAACACGCCGTGTCACTGTTCGTCTTGACAGGGAAACATTTTCAAACAGCTATTTCTTGTTGGGGCAAAGTATTGCTGCAGAGTCAATTTAACATTCTTTAATAAATTCGCCCTCAGCGAATGGCTTGTTATGTTTAGCAATTTTGTGGGACAGTACATAGCTAGCTCTCACAATCCCGTTGTTTGCTGAATGCAGTTTTGTGAAAAGTCCTTGCTGCTTTTGCAACTGAAAAAGCAACTCTTTCGATGCACTTGTCCTCTGCTCAGAAGACATATTCCTATTTCTCTGCATGCTTCYTCTGGAAGTGTCAAGTTGTAGTCTTTCAAGACAGCGATGCTCTCTTTGCCCACTAAGCACACAGCTTTCCCTGATACCTCAATAAATAAATATTTCAATGTCTACTCTTGCTGGAACACCCTACATTCATTGTCTACTTTCCTTTTCTTTGAAATCTTTGAAAAACAAGTTTTTGCACAATTTCTATCTGGCTATTATTTGTAACTATGACGTGTGTGTCAGCCTGTCAGTCACCGTCTGTCCTCGTGCAGTTGTTATTTATATGTGCCTTCAAAATAAATGTCCCACAAGCAGTGGGAGTTAAATCATTACACAAAGGCGAGTATTCATTGGGCTTTTAAATTTGAATAACAAATACATTTTTCAAAACTTTACTGTAGCAAATTCTTTGTGATCTGAGCATGATTCCGCGGGCCGAATTGAATCAGGTCGCGGGCCGCGGGTCGCGGGCCGGCCTTTGTCCAGGCATGGTGTAGAGAAAAGAGATGATAGCTATTGATTAGAAACCCAATTAAAGCCAGATGGTACAATAGCCCCTGTGTTAACTGAGTGCATGTTATGCAGACTACTATTTCTCTTTGCTTTTAACGAAAATGTAACCTGCTTCATCTCACATAACACTCACGTCCATACACACACAGGGAAAATGAAACACATACACCCTTGGCATGTGCTTTATTTTCCCCGTGCTTCCACAATGGTAAACTTTGCATTATGCAGGAACGGGGTCTCTAGCCGCTCGCCGGGGCCAGTGTTGGCTATGATGCTAATGAGATCAGTGGCATCCAATTCGGTGAGGGTCAGTGCTCATTTCAGGCAATTCATTTTTAATTGAGCTCAAATATAATCCATTTCGTAATGTCAGCTCCAATGCTCATCATATTGGCCCTGTGGTTCTTCAGTGAATCAATGTGATACTTTGACATAACTCACTGCTAGATGGCCAGCTGTGCTCTTGTGATTTTTGTTTTTGTTGAAATGTTGCGGTTTCCTTCTTTTTGATCCTTCCTGTGAGTATAGTTCTTGAATCTAAAGTATCTAAAAAAAAATTAAACAGTATTTTTGGCAACACTTTATTTGGAGATACCGCTATAACACCTTCATATATATGTACAGACAGTATTATGACATATGTGCATGCGTTGTGACATATATTTTAGTATTTTCTAGCCTTATGACCATAGAAATAGAATCCACCTGGAAAAAAGGCGAAAAATTGTATATTTCTAATCTTATGACACCCTGATTATAATGCAGATTAATAGTGTCATGAATGGCAAATAATGTCTCAGAAAACCAAGGTTGAACAATAGATAGTAGTATATAGTAGACATTAGATGTAGAAACCTCCTCCCACTTCACCCCCTACCCTGGAGGGGAATCTGCCCCTCATTGGTAGACACACATAATCAAACCTCAAGACTAAATCACGACCACCTGAAAGATGTAGGGCTATCCCTTTAAATGCTACCACTTGRAGTCTTTGGTCCCTTTTAAAGCCAACTAGTTCTACAGAGTTCTAAAGATGTGTAAAAAGAATGTAAGTAGTGCATGTATTAAATACAATTTTCCATTACTAAAATGGAAGGACCAGGCAAGGAACTCAAGGACCAGGCAAGGAAGGCATTAATCAGAGAGGCAACAAAGAGACCAAAGACAACCATGAAGGAGCTGCAAAGCTCCACAGCAGAGATTGGAGTATCTGTCCATAGGACCACTTTAAGCCATACATTCCACAGAGCTGGGCTTAAAGGAAGAGTGGCCAGAAAAAAAAACATTGCTTATAGAAAAAAATAAGCAAATCGCCAAAAGGCATGTGGGAGACTCACCAAACATATGGAAGAAGGTTACTCCGGTCAGGTGAGACTAAAATMTWGCTTTTTGGCCATCAATGAAAATGCTATGTCTGGCGCAAACCCAACACCTCTCATCACCCCGAGAGCATCGTCCCCACAGTGAAGCATGGTGGTGGCAGCATCATGCTGTGGGGATGTTTTTCATTGGCAGGGACTGGGAAACTGGTCAGAATTGAAGGAATGATGAATGGCGCTAAATGCAGGGATATTCTTGAGGGAAACCTGTTTCAGTCTTCCAGAGATTTGAGACTGGGACGGAGGTTCACCTTACAGCAGGACAATGACCCTACGCATACTGCTAAAGCAACACTTGAGTGGTTTAAGGGGAAACATTTAAATGTCTTGGAATGGCCTAGTCAAATTCCAGTRCTCAATCCAATTGAGAATCTGTGGTATGACTTAAAGATTGTTGTACACCAGCGGTACCCATCCAACTTGAAGGAGCTGGAGCAGCTTTACTTTGAAGAATGGGCAAAAATCCCAGTGGATAGATGTGCCAAGCTTATAGAGACATAGCCCAAGAGACTTGCAGCTGTAATTACTGCATACGGTGGCTCTACAAAGTATTGACTTTGGGGGGTGAATAGTTATGGACGCTGAAGTTTTCAGTTTTTTTGTCATATTTGTAGTTTGTTTCACAATAAAAATATTTAGCATCTTCAAAGTGGTAGGCATGTAGTGTAAGTCAAATGATACAACCCCCCAAAAATCAATTGTAATTCCAGTCTGTAAGGTAACAAAATAGGAAAAATGCCAAGGGGGTGAATACTTCACAAGCAACTGTACATGAGTGTTTAATTGGCCTCCGTCTGGCCACTCTAGCATAAAGGCCTGATTGGTCGAGTGCTGCAGGTTGTCCTGGAAGATTCTCCTACAGAGGAAATCTGGAGCTCTGTCAGAGTGGCCATCGGGTTCTTGGTCAACTCCCTGACCAAGACCCTCCCTCCCCGATTGCTCAGTTTGGCAGGGCGGCCAGCTTTAGAAAGAGTCTTGATGGTTCCAAACAATCTTCCATTAAAGAATGATGGAGGCCACTGTGTTCTTAGGGACCTTCAATGCTGCAGAAATGTTTTGATACCCTTCCCCAGATCTGTGCCCTTACACAATCCTGTCTCGCCCTCATGGCTTGGTTTTTGTTCTGACATGCACTGTCAACTGTGGGACCTTATATAGATAGGTGTTTGCCTTTCCAAATCATGTCCAATCAATTTCATTTAATACAGGTGGACTCCAATCAAGTTGTAAAAACATCTCAAGGATGATCAATGGAAACAGGATGCACCTGAGCTCAATTTCAAGTGTCATATCAAAGGGTCTTAATACTTGATATAAATGTTTTTTAATAAGAAAAACTGTTTTGGAATTGCCATTATGGGGTATTGTGTGTAGATTGAGGGGAAAACAGTGTTTTAATAAATTTTAGAATAAGGCGGTAACGTAACAAAATGTGAAAAAAGTCAAAGGGTCTGAATACTTTCCAAATGCACTGTATAATGTATTACAATTGGATAAGTCTTCACCGCCCTGAGTTAATACTTGGTGGAAGCACCTTCGACAGCCATTACAGCTGTGAATCATTATCATTCATTTCTTAGAGCAACATATACTGTTACATATGGTTGGGGATCATTGATGGACAGCAATATTCAAACCTTGTTTCTGATTTTCAAGCAAATTCACGTCAGGACTGAGACTAGACCACTTCGTTTTTTTTTTACAAAAACAGTGGATATACTGTTTATTAGGTACACCACAGAAATTGCTTGCTCCTACAGACAGTGAGTCACATGGCTGTGGCTTGCTATATTAAGCAGGCATCTAGGCATTCAGTTACTGTTTGATGGAACGTTAGAATGGGCAAAACGAGTGACCTAAGCAACTTTCAGCGGGGTATGATCGTTGGTGGCAGCCAAGCCAGTGTCAGTATCTCAGAAACGGCCGGCCTCCTGGACTTTTCACGCATGACAGTGTCTAGGGTTTACCGAGAAACATCCAGTCAGCGGCAGTCCTGTGGGCAAAAACAGCTCGTTGATGAGAGTGGTCGAAGTACAATGGTTATTGTGCTATTGCAGGTTCCACTCCTATCAGCTTAAAACAAGAAGAAGCGGATCCAGTGGGAACGGGATCACAACACTGGACAGTTGAGGAGTGGAAAATATTGCGTGGTCCAATGAATCCCGGTTCCTGTTTCATCATTCTGATGCCAGAGTCAGGATTTGGCGTAAGCAGAATGAGTCCATGGCCCCATCCCCCCTGGTGTCAACGGTACAGCTGGTGGTGTAATAGTGTGGGGAATGTTTTACTGGCACACGTTAGGTCCCTTCATACCAATTGAGCAACATTTGAACGCCACAGCGTATCTGAACATTGTTGCTGACCAGGTGCATCCCTTCATGGCTACAGTTTACCCTTCATCACAAGAATACTTCCAGCAGGATAATGTGCCATGTCACAAAGCACAGAATGGTTACAGGAACATGAAAGTGAGTTCAGTTTACTTGAGTGTCATGCGCAGTCCCCAGACCTCAACCCAATCGAGCATCTTTGGGATTAGATGGAACAAGCTGTTCGCAGCATGAATGTACCACTGTCCAATGTGCAGCAACTGCGTGAAGCCATCAGCATTAACCAACATCCCTGTGAAAATCTTTCGACACCTTGTGGAATTCATGCCCTTAAGAATTTAGGCTGTTCTGGAGGCAAAGTGGGTCCAACCTGTTACTAGGGTGTATCTAATAAACTGGCAACTGAGTGTATTGTATGTTGCTATAAGAGTTGTGCAAKATTTGTAGAATCTTAATGAAAATGATTCACACCAGTAATGGCTTCCAAAGGTACTTTTTTTTCTTTTAATTTAGAATTTCACTTTGAAAATGTGGAGTAGTTTGTGTAGATCTGTAGGATTTTTTTGTATCCCTTTATAACAGGTGTAGAATTTCTATTGGCACTATGTCATATTTTGTTTAGATCTATTGTTCTAGCCAAGCTTCATTTGAAACAATAGAAAATATATTGTTATTACTTGACTTTCTGATGTATGCCCTTTGCTATATCAAGTACTCCACTTACTTGTTTTCATTTGAACTTTTATTTCCAGGTTTCTTTCACTTGTCTGCATTTTCGACTTTGCCAGTTGACCAGATGTTCTTGTCATTTTAATTGTTTGACTACATTGTTAGGAGATAGTAACATACAGTGGCAAGAAAATAATGTGAACCCATTGGAAATACCTGTATTTCTGCATAAATTGGTCATAAAATTTGATCTGATCTTCATCGAGGTCACAACAATAGACACACACAGTCTGCTTAATGCAACCGCTGTGTCAGATTTCAAAAAAACATTACGGAAAAAGCAAATCATGCAATAATCTGAGACAGAGCTCAGAACAATAGCCAAATTAGSCACCACGTTGGGGTCAACAGAAACCAGAAAATACATGATAAATGTTTCCTTACCTTTGATGAACTTGTTGATGAACTTGTTCGATAATGTCCGTTATTTATGTACAATTAGCTACTTTGGTTAGCACTTTTGGTAAACAATTCCAAAGTCACAAAGCGCGTCCACTATAACGTGACGAAATGTCCAAAAGTTCCGTAACGATCAGTAGAAACATGTCAAACGGTGTACTGAATCAATCTTTAGAATGTTGTTAACATACATCTTGAATAACGTTCCAACCGGAGAATTAGATTGACTTCAGAAGAGCGGTGGAACGGAGGTCCTCCTCATGTGAACGCGCATGTGAAAGCATGGTCAGCTCGTGGCAGACCTGACTAATTCCTGTCTCCTTCGTCCCCCCTTCACATTAGAGTCATCAGACAAAGTTCTATTGACTGTTGACATCTAGTGGAAGCCGTAGGAAGTGAAAACTCATCAATATCTCGCTGTAATTTCAATGAGAGCTTGGTTGAAAATCTGCCACCTCAGAAAAAATTCAAACAGGAAGTGGAACTTCTCAGGTTTTTCCCTGCCATATGAGTTCTGTTATACTCACAGACATAATTCAAACAGTTTTAGAAACTTCTCTATCCAATACAAATAATAATATGCATATATTAGCAACTGGGACTGAGGAGCAGGCAGTTTACAATGGGCACCTCTGCACCTTTCATCCAAGCTACTCAATACTGCCCCTGCAGCCATAAGAAGTTAAGGAGAGGTCTATCTTTAATTCTGTGAATAACACTTGAATCTTTTATCAATGTTTATTATGAGTATTTCTGAGATTTCTGTGGCTATCTGCAAAAACACTGGATGTTTTGGAATCAAAACATTACTGCACGTAACGCGCCAATGTAAACTGAGATTTTTGGATATAAATATGCACATTATCAAACAAAACATACATGTATTGTGTAACTTGATGTCCTATGAGTGTCATCTGATGAAGATCATTAAAGYTTAGTGATTCATTTTATCTATATTTCTGCTTTTTGTGACTCCTATCTTTGGCTGGAAAAATGTCTATGTTTGTTTTGTTGTCGAGGGGTTCCGCTAGCGGAACGCCTGCYCTAGAAAGGTTAATCCAGCCGCTGTGTCAGATTTCTAAAAGGCTTTACGGCAAAAGCACACCATGCGATTATGTTAGGTCAGCGCCTATCCACAGAAAACCATACAGCCATTTTCCAACCAAGGAGAGGTGTCACAAAAGTCAGAAATAGCGTTAAAATGAATCACTTACCTTTGATGATCTTCATCTGGTGGCACTCCCAGGTCTCCATGTTAGACAATACATTTTAGTTTTGTTTGATAATGTCCTTCTTTATGTCCAAAAATCTCAGTTTTGTTGGTGCGTTTAGTTCAGTAAAAAGTAAGACACAATGCGCACTCTCAACATCCAGATGAAAAGTTTAAAAAAGTACAATAAAAATTCATAGAAACATGTCAAAAGATGTTTAAAATCAATCCTCAGGTTGTTTTTGTCATAAATAATCAATAATATTTCAACCAGACAAAAGTTTCGTCAATAGAAAAGGAGATACAAGAAAGGCGCTTTCCCGATCACGCGCTTGGCTCATGTCTGGAAATTTCCACTGTCCACTCATTGAAAGTGCTGTATCTCCCGCATTTTTCAGAGTAAAAGCCTGAAACAATGCCTAAAGACTGGCCACATGTAGAGGAAGCCATAGAGATCATGAACTGGGTCCTAAGTCTTTGTATGGTGGATTTCACCTGCCATATCAGTTCTGTTTTACTCACAGACATTATTTTAACAGTTTTGGAAACGTTAGAGTGTTTTCTTTCCAAATCTACTAATTATGTGCGTATCCTAGCTTCTGGGCCTGAGTAGCAGGCAGTTTAATTTGGGCACGCTTTTCATCCAAAWTTCTGAATGCTGCCCCCTACCCTAGTGACGTTAAGCACACTATGTTTGTCAATTGATGTGACTTCAATGAAGATCAGATGAAATTTGATTACCAATTTATGCAGAAATCCAAGTAATTCCAAAAGGTTCACATACTTTTTCTTGCCACCGTAAGTGTTTCACTACACCGCTATAACACCTGCTAAACTGTGTACGTGATCAATACACTTTATTTGATTTAAGATCCTCATCGGGCATTAGTTTCTGAATGGTGAACAGTAGTTGTTGACTGAAGATCAGCATGTTTCTGATTCATACATAACCTATTATCACCTGTTTCATAATTTAGTTGAAGATGCACGGTTTGGTATTGTTTAGGTGTTTTGTTACTTTATCTTCTAGGTTGAACATCACCCTGGCTTTGTTGATTCACATTTTTATTTTAGCACGGGATCAGCACTGTGCCTCCAGTGCTGTCTGCCACATCCCTACAAAGGTAAAAGACACCGCCTCCAGGGTAGTGTCAAGCATCCTGATGTGGCTGTGACTCTTCACGTAGATCTAACATCAAATGGGTCTTTGTAGTGTTTGGTGATGAAGGTGTTTTTATTGCTGTTAATGAGAGGTTGTCTTTTCTCTTGCATTTATGTGTGTTTTTGAAAGGAGACTAATGTCATCTGAATTGAGAGCAATGTCAAGTTTATATTATCTGTTATTACATTTTTCAGAAACTGTGGATCGGAGTTCTGCATCACATCATTATTGTGCARGCATGGATCCTGTGGATGTATGCACATGACACCCTGGAAGACGGCCATTCCGAGTGGATGGACAAAGGGTCACTGGCTCACCAGGCCCTCACATACATTGTCCTCAACCATCGCTGTTTAAAAGATATCCACAAATACCTCAGCTCCAGGTAAGTAATGTGTCTTCATTTATACCAACCAACAAAATAACTACACTGAAAAAAAATATAAACGCAATATGGAACAATTTCAAAGATTTTACTGAGATGCAGGTCATATAAGGAAATCAGTCATTTGAAATAAATGAATTAGGCCCTAATGGATTTCACGACTGCGAATGCAGATATGCATCTGTTGGTCACAGATAATGAGGATAATAACGTCGGAGGGGATGGCAGCCATTTTACAGGCTCCTAACCAACTGTGCTATTTTGGTAGTTTTTTTTWGCATTGTTTGTAACTTATTTTGTACATAATGTTGCTGCTACCGTCTCTTATGACCAAAAATAGCTTCTTGATATCAGAACAGCGATTACTCACCTCGAACTGGACAAAGATTTTTTCTTTAATGAGTCCGACGCGAAGGAAATACTGCTTCCCCGAGACCAGGCCCAAATCCCCGTCATTCGCGTGAAGAAAATACGTAAATACAGTGGGCGGAGATCGGGGTGCCTTGTGAGAATTCGCTGGTGAGTGGGTAACCAGCCTCTACCATCCGTTCTATTGACCAACGTGCAATCACTGGAAAATAAACTGGATGATCTCCATTTGATATTATCCTACCAACGAGACATTAAAAACTGTAATATCTTATGTTTTACCGAGTAGTGGCTGAACGACGACACTTCCGCCTGGTATGGCAACTGCTTGGGCATTCCAACAGTAAGGCGCTACAAAGGGTAGTGGATACAGCCAAGTACATCACTGGGGCCAAGCTTCCTGCCATCCAGGACCTATAAACTAGGCGTGTCAGAGCAAGGCCCAAAAAATTGTTAAAGACTCCAGTCACCAAAGTCTGGCGCTCCGGTTCAGCAATCGGTACCGGAGCGCCAGATCTAGGTCCGAAAGGCTCCTAACAGCTTCAACCTTCAAGCTATAAGACTGCTGAACAATTAATAAAATGCCCACCCGGACTATGTACATTGACACCCCACCCCTTTGTTTTTACACTACTGCTATTCGCTATTTATTATCTGTGCATAGTCACTTTACCCCTAAATACATGTACAACATACCTCGACTAACCTGTACCCCKCATATTAACTCAGTACCCCCTGTATATAGCCTCGTGATTGTTATTTTATTGCGTTACTTTTTACTTTAGTTTATTTAGTAAATATTTTCTTAACTTTACTTCTTGAACTGCATTGTTGGTGAAGGGCTTTTTAACATTTTATTTCACCTTTATTTAACCAGGTAGGCCAGTTGAGAACAAGTTCTCATTTACAACTACAAAGCAAAGCAGTGCGCCAAAAACAACAACACAGAGTTACACGTGATAAACAAACGTACAGTCAATAACAATCGAAAAATATGTATACATTGTGTGCAAATTAATAAGTAAGGCTTGCATTTCACGGTAAGGTCTACACTTGTTGTATTCCGCGCATGTGGAAAATAAAATGTGATTTTATTGATTTGATTTGATCCCTTTAAAAAAGGTAGGAGCGTGGATCAGAAAAAACAGCCAGTATCTGGTGTGACCACCATTTGCATCATGCAGCGCAACACTTTTCCTTCTRATAGAGTTGATCAGGCTGTTTGTTGTTTGTGGCCTGTGGAATTTTGTCCCACTCCTCTTCAACGGCTGTGCAAAGTTGCTGGATATTGGCGGAACACGTCAACCCAGAGCATCCCAAACATGCTCAATGGGTGGCATGTCTGGTTAGTATGCAAGCCAAGGAAGAACTGGGGCACTTTCAGATTCCAGGAATTGTGTACAGATCTTTACGACATGGGGCTGTGCATTATCATGCTGCAACCTGAGGTGATGGCGGCGTATGAATAACACGACAATGGGCCTCGTCGCAGTATCTCTGTGCATACAAATTGCCATTGATAAAATCCAATTGTGTTTGTTGTCCATACCATAACCCCACCACCACCATGGGGCACTCTGTTCACAACGTTGACAACCGCTCGCCCACATTACGCCATACACGCCATCTTCCATCTGCCTCGTACAGTMGAAACCGGGATTCCTCGGTGAAGATCACACTTCTCCAGCGTGCCAGTGGCCATCAAAGGTGAGCATTTGCCCACTGAAGTCAGTTACGACACTGAACTGCAGTCAAATCAAACCCCGMTGWGGACGACAAGCACGSAGATGAGTTTACCTGCGAATGTTTCTGACAGTTGGTGTTGAAATTCTTTGGTTTTGCAAACCCACAGTTTCATCAGCTGTCTGGATGGTTGATCTCACACAATCCCGCAGGTGAAGAAGCCGGTTGTGGAGGACCTGGGCTGGCGTGGTTACATGTGGTCTGCGTATGTGAGGCGGATTGAACTTACTGCCAAATTCTATAAAATGATGTTGGAGACGGCTTATTGTAGAGAAATTAACATTAAATTATCTGGCAACAGCTCTGGTGGACATGCCTGCAGTCAGCATGCCAATAGTACACTCAAATTTGAGACATCTGTGGCATTGTGTTGTGTGACAAAACTGCACATTTTAGAGTGGCCTTTTATTGTCCCCAGCACAAGGTGTACCTGTGTAATGATCATGATGTTTAATCAGCTTCTTGATATACTACAGCTGTCAGGTGGATGGATTATCTTGGCAAAAGATAAATGTTCACTAACAGGGAAGTTAGCACATTTGTGCACAAAATGTGAGAGAAATAAGTTTTTGTGCATATGGAACATTTCTGGGATCTTTTATTTCACCTCATGAAACATGGGACCAACACTTTACATGTTGTGTTTATATTTTTGTTCAGTATACATAAAAAACAAATTACATTTCAAAGTTTGGTTGTCTTATAATGTTTTGCACAGATCGACTTTGGATAAAAACTACATTTTAAAGATGCACAACCGGTATTTCCTGGTTGCAAAAAATCTAATAGTTTGCCTAATTTCAGTCTATGTGATAAAAAAAAATCAAGTGTAGTTTAGACAATCTGTCACGTTCTGACCTTAGTTTTTTTGTTTTTTCTTTGTTTTAGTATGGTCAGGGCGTGAGTTGGGTGGGTTATCTATGTTCGTTTTTCTATGTTSGTTTTTTCGTTTGGCCTGGTATGATTCTCAATCAGAGGTAGGTGTCGTTAGTTGTCTCTGATTGAGAATCATACTTAGGTAGCCTTTTTTCACCTGGGTTTCGTGGGTGGTTGTCTTCCGTGTCTGTGTGTTCCACACGGAACTGTTTCAGTTTTAGTTCGTTCACTTTATTGTTTTGTATTTCAGTGTTCAGGTTTGTTCCATTAAATATTCATCATGAACACTTACCACGCTGCGCTTTGGTCCTCCTCTCTTTCTCCCAACGAAGATCGTTACACAATCATTGTACCATCTAAACCTCTGTAATATTTTTTCCACAACCCAAAATATTGTTTTTTCAGCAGTTTGAAGCTGGTGTACAAAACAAAAAGCATAGAAATGGCGCACGTAGACCCGATCTACCACCTCTTAGACTTGCTTTCAATTACAATGACAGATTTATAACAAAAATGRAATTGGGTTGCACAACAACAACAACAAAAATCAGCTTTAAACAAACACAAATGCAACTTCTTTGCTGTTATTCTGGCTACACTGTTTGACGTGACTGTCTTAGCCATAGTTGGATAGCTAGCAAGCGAGGGGTAAGATCATTGCCAGCCAGCAAGGCAACTGAACAATAGGGAGGAACAATTAAATGCTAGCTTGAAAAACTATTTGAACTTCTTAAAACATTTCTAGCCTATCTATCTATGGGTTCCAGGGTTGACATTTTATGCTCGACGCACTCAAATTTCAACCACAAAACACKAGAAATTGGCAATAAAGAGTAGAAAGAACTAACTATGATTTGACAATTATTGTTTAATGTATTTTATTTAAAAAATCTACCATATTGAAACGATAATTCACTTTACTTAACAGAGTTGACCTTACACCTGAGGGACACGTTTAAAATAATCACTTATCACATTAAATAAATAAACTCAGCAAAAAACGAAACGTCCTATCACTGTCAACTGCGTTTATTTGCACCAAACTTAACATGTGTAAATATTTGTATGAACATAACAAGATTCAACAACTGAGACATAAACTGAACAAGTTCCACAGACATGTGACTAACAGAAATTGGATAATGTGTCCCTGAACAAAGGGGGGGGGGTCAAAATCAAAAGTAACAGTCAGTATCTGGTGTGGCCACTAGCTGCATTAAGTACTGGTCCCTTGTGGTCCCGTGTGGCTCAGTTGGTAGAGCATGGCGCTTGCAACGCCAGGGTTGTGGGTTCATTCCCC
This sequence comes from Salvelinus sp. IW2-2015, assembly GCF_002910315.2. Taxonomy (NCBI): domain Eukaryota; kingdom Metazoa; phylum Chordata; class Actinopteri; order Salmoniformes; family Salmonidae; genus Salvelinus; species Salvelinus sp. IW2-2015. Next base: position 628,772 of record NC_036850.1, on the reverse strand, counting down.
ACGGGGGGACCAGGATGAATATGTATGAACTTTCCAATTTGTAAGTCGCTCTGGATAAGAGCGTCTGCTAAATGACTTAAATGTAAATGTACTGCAGTGCTTCTCCTCATCGTTCATTCCTTCGACGATAAARGCGAACTCCATCACTGATTGTGTGCTTCCACTGTTGAAGAGTTTTTAGAGTTGTTGACAGTGGCTTTGCCACCTCCGCCTACTGTGGAAATACCAACACAACCTCCAAGGCCAATCGAGACATTTACCAGGTYAGAGAGATTACGGAGTGTGCCCTTTTAATGAAGGAGTGTCTTGTTCTTCTTTAATTGCAGTGTTTTGCTGGCTGTTAGCTGTCACTCAAACTGCGCAAAAGTGAAACCAACATTACTTTTGAGTGATTAAGATTAGAGTTAAGGATTGGGATAGGATTAAAAGGCACTACATGTAACAATGCAACAACGGACCGGCTATTGTTGTCAAATTGACAAGAAATTAGCTGGCCCCACTCAATTTGACAACAACAGACGGTCCACTGTTGAATTGTTTAGTGACTGACCAGGTTTGGGGTCAATTCGATTTCAATTCAGTCAATTCAAGAATTAAACTGAAATTACAATTTTRCTCATTAAAGCCCTTAWKACCTCTCTGGGATATGTGGGACGGTAGCGTCCCACCTGGCCAACATCCAGTGAAAATGCAGAGCGCCAAATTCAAATAAATTACTAMAAAAATGTACCTTTCATGAAATCACACATTCAATATGCCAAATTAAAGCTACACTTGTTGTGAATCCAGCCAACGTGTCATATTTCAAAAATGCTTTACGGCAAAAGCAAACAATGCTATTATCTGAGGATAGCACCCCAGCTAACAATCACAGACCATCATATTTCACCCCTCCCGGCCGGACACAAAACGCAMAAATAAAMATATAATTCATGCCTTACCTTTGACCAGCTTCTTCTGTTGGCACTCCAATATGTCCCATAAACATCACAAATTGTCCTTTTGTTCGATTAATTCCGTCGATATATATCCAAAATGTTTGAGAAAAAAAAACACCGGTTCCAACTTGCACAACGTGACTACAAAATATCTACCTGTAAGCTTTGTCCAAACATTTCAAACTACTTTTGTAATACAACTTTAGGTATTRTTTTACGTAAATAATCGATAAAATTGAAGACGGGATGATATGTGTTCAATTCCGGAGGAAAATAATGTGTAGCATGCTTTCTGGTCACGCGCCTCTAACAAACAGTACACTTCACTGGAGCCTCATTCTGAACATGGCTACTTCTTCATTTCTCAAAGGAAAAACCTCAACCAATTTCTAAAGACTGTTGACATCCAGTGGAAGRGATAGGAACTGCAGGAAGGTCCCTTAGAAATCTGGATTCCCAATGYAAAGAGAGTGACCTCATTTTCTTTTTTATCTGAATGGTTTGTCCTCAGGGTTTTGCCTGCCAAATAAGTGATGTTATAGTCACAGACATGATTCAAACCYTTTTAGAAACGTCAGAGTGTTTTCTATCCAATCCCAATAATAATATGCATATATTAGCATCTGGGACTGAGTAGGAGGCAGTTTACTCTGGGCACGCTTTTCATCCAAACTTGAAAATCCTGCCCCCTATTCTAGAGAAGTTAACATTAGGAATGAGTCAGTTAAACAATGTTTTATCAAATTTTAACATGCATTAGAAACAAAGTGTTCAATAAAGCATTAGATGTACAGTAGGACTTGTGCATCGTCCATGCAACATATTTTCCCATCCAATGATGGTCTGCTATGCTCCAAATTCTCCCTGGCTACTGTTGCCTGGCTGGCAGGTCATTCCCAACTCACTCCAATCACTCCAGCCAGGCTCTGAGAGGACATTAAAACGCCATAGAAAAAAACAGCTGACTTGCTTCACACAAAGCTTGTGGTGATTGTGAGCTCTGAATTCAATCTCTGCTGAGGTGTTTTAAATCCCAACTGGACATTCAACATTGTGTCTGTCTTTCTCTCCTTCCCAACTCCTCCTTATCAATAATCCTATGTGTGATTCGGACCASGAGAAGGACAGAGATAGTATAAGGGCACAAGGCAAGACCCAGATGCAGACAAGGGAGGCAGATGGTTTGAGTCTTGATATTTATTAAACAATCCAAAAAGGGTAGGCAAGAAAATGGTCGTGGACAGGCAAAAGGTCAAAACCAGTTCAGAGTCCAGGAGGTACAGAGTGGCAGGCAGGCTCGAGGTCAGGGCAGACAGAATGATCAGGTGGGTACGGAGTCCATAAAACAGGCAAGGGTTCGTTTTTGCATATTTTACTGTCAGGTTTGTACAATATTTTTGGTTATGGAAAATAGATTTCACATTAGTTTCGATGGTACAATGATTCTCTACACTATATTTGCTTGTTTTGTCACATAAAATGAAATTCGGTTAACTATTAGAATTTCAGCAACCAGGAAATGGTGGAGCGATGTCTGCATAGTGCACCTTTAAACCAGTGAAAGTAATAAACAAACTGAAATCTTTCCCTTAGTGTGCAGTTTTAACCATTGACCGGAAGGATGATTGGTTGTCTTTTAAACTTGGGGGCAGTATTGAGTAGCTTGGATGAATAAGGTGCCCAGAGTAAACTGCCTGCTACTCAGTCCCAGTTGGTAATATATGCATATTATTAGTCGATTTGGATAGAAAACACTCTGAAGTTTCTAAAACTGTTTGAATGATGTATGTGAGTAAAACATAACTCATATGGCAGGCAAAAACCTGAGAAAAAATCCATCCAGGAYGTGGGAAATCTGAGGTTGGTCGTTTTCCAACTCATTCCCTATTGAAGATACAGTGGGATATTGGTCATGTTGCACTTCCTAAGGCTTCCACTATATGTCAACAGTCTTTAGAACCTTGTTTGATGCTTCTACTGTGAAGGGGGGCCGAATGAGAGGGGATTGAGTAAGGTTACTCCCAGAGTGCCACGAGCTGACCATGCGTGAGTTACCTTGAGTTCGATTGCATTTCTGAAGACAAAGGAATTCTCCGGTTGGAACATTATTGAAGATTTATGTTAAAAACATCCTACAGATTGATTCTATACTTCGTTTGACATGTTTCTACGAACTGTAACGGAACTAATGAACGCGCTTTGAGTTTGGATTTGTTTTCCAAACTCGCTAGCAAAAGGAGCTATTTGGACATAAATGATGGACATTATCGAACAAAACAAACATTTATTGTGGAACTGGGATTCCTGGGAGTGCATTCTGATGAAGATCATCAAAGGTAAGTGAATATGTATAATGTTATTTCTGACTTCTGTTGACTGCACAATATGACGGATATCTTTTTGGCTCGTTTGGGCTCTGAGCGCCGTACTCAGATTATTGCATGGTAAAATCTGACACAGCGGTTGCATTAAGTAGAAGTGCATCTAAAATTCCATGCATAACAGTTGTATCTTTTAGCAATGTTCATTATGAGTATTTCTGTAAATTGATGTGGCTCTCAGCAAAATCACCCGATGTTTTGGAACTACTGAAGATAACGCGCTAATGTAAACTGAGATTTTTGGATATAAATATGAACTTTACCGAACAAAACATACATATATTGTGTAACATGAAGTCCTATGAGTGTCATCTGATGAAGATCATCAAAGGTTAGTGATTAATTRTATCTCTATTTCTGATTTTTGTGACTCCTCTCTTTGGCTGGAAAAATGGCTGTGTTTTTCTGTGACTTGGCTCTGACCTAACATAACCGTTTGTGGTGCTTTCGCCGTAAAGCCTATTTGAAATCGGACACTGTCGTGGGATTAACAAGAAGTTTATCTTAAAAATMATGTGAAATACTTGTATGTTTGAGGAAAAGTTATTATGGAATTTCTGTAGTTTTGAATTTGGCYCCCTGCACTTTCACTGGCTGTTGTCATATCAATCCCGTTAGTGGGATCTCAGCCATATTAACAATGTGTACATSGATGTCATTGAATATTTCTGAATTGTGAAATAAAGGCAAAACTATGAATCATATTAATTCTTCTTTGGCGTAGTCACTCAAACTATAAATAATAAGACTAACAAATGAAGTCGGTCTTTGTGCAGTGCTGCACTTTGTCCCCTGCTGTTAAGAATTTTATCTCAAATGTATATTTCTCTCTCCCCTCAGTGCAATCAGCTGTGCCTCCCCTCTATTTAMACACCATTTCCAATTTGCACTCGGTATTGACTCTATCCCTGTTAGAAATTAGAYGAGAACCCCATTACTTGTTACCTGCCAMTCCTCTTAATGCATCCATGTCTCTTAATGACACCTGACAGACACACGTTTCCCACTCAGTGGCCCACGTCGATAGGTTTATGCTGGTGAAATGCACTCTCTTGGTTGAGATAGGTAATGGTAGGTAATGATGTAAGTTACAGATGGGCGACATGCACTCACCGGCTAGGTACACCACCCCATTCATGAAAATGGATCYCTCCTGCACACAGTGAGTAATGTGGCTTTGGCTTTCTATATAGAGCAGGCAGACAGGCATCGAGGCATTCAGTTACTGTTTGATTGAACGTTAGAATAGGCAAAATGAGTGATGCGTGGTATGATCATCGGTGCAATGCGTGCTGGAACCAGTATCTCAGAAACGGCAGCTCTCCTGGGCTTTTCACGCTCAACAATGTGKAGGATTGACGGAACAACCAATAAACATCCAGTCAGCGGCAGTCCTGTCAGCGAAAACAGCTCATTGATGAGAGAGGTTGGATGAAAATGGCATGAATCGTGCAAACTAACAGGTGGGTCTCGGAACGCACTACTCGCATCTCGGAACGCACTACTCGTTGATCCTTGTCACGGATGAGCTATTGCATCACACGACCACACTGGGTTCCACTCCTATCAGCTAAAAACTGGCTCCAGTGGGCACGCAATCAACAACACTGGACAATTGAMGAGTGGAAAAACAATGCATGGTCCGATGTTTGCTGTTGCGTCATGCTGATGACAAAGTCAGCATTCGGTGTAAGCAGCATGAGTGAATGGATCCATTCTGTCTGGTGTCAACTGTACAGGCTAGTGGCGGTGGTGTACTGGTGTGGGAAATGTTTTCCTGGCACACGTTAGGTCCTTTCATACTAATTGAGCAGCAAACATMTCTGATATGTCGTAGAATCCATGCCCAAAGATTTCAGGCAGTTTTTTTTTTACATTTCAGTCATTTTAGCAGATGCATTTATACAGAGCAACTTACAGCTAGTGCATTCATCTAAAGATAGCTAGGTGGGACAACCACATATCACAGGCATAGAAAGTACATTTTTCCTCAATAAAGTAGCTATTAGTAGAGTCAGAGCTAGAACGGGGGGGTCGAGGTGAAGAGGAGTGTTATTTAAAATACTGTTTTTGGATGATGGGTAGGGACTCTGCTGTCCTAGCTTCAGGAGGAAGCTGGTTCAACCATTGGGGCACCAGGACAGAGAACAGCTTGGACTGGGTTAAGCAGGAGGTGTTAGGGCCAATAGACCTAAGGTGGCGGAGTGCTCAGGTTGGGGTGTAGGGTTTGAGCATAGCCTGATGGTAGGGATGGGGCAGTTCCTTTTGCAGTTCCTCTTGCTGGAAAGCYCCATGGTCTTGTAGTGGATGCGAGCTTCAACTGGAGGTCAGTGGAGTGTGCGGAGGGGCAGGGTAACATGAGATAACTTGGGAAGGTTGAAAACCAGGCAGGCAGAGCCAAGCCAACAGCGAGTTGCAGTAGTCCAGACAGGAGGGGACAAGAGCCTGGATTAGGACCTGTGACACCTCCTGTGCGAGGTAGGGTCATTCTCTATAGATGTTGTAGAGCATGAACCTGCAGGAACGAGTCACTGCTTTGATGTTTGCAGAGAAATAAAGGTTGTTGTCCAGGGTCACGCCAAGACTCTTTGCACTCTGAGAGGACTTCACTGTGGAGTTGTCAACCGTGATGGAGAAGTCTTTTAGCGGGCAGGCCTTTTCTGGGGGGAAGACCAGCTCCATCTTGTTGAGCTTGAGGTGGTGGGCCGACATCCAAGTTGAGATATCTGCCAGGCACGCAGAGATGCATGTCACCACCTGGGTGTCAGAAGGGGGGAAGGAGAAAAGTAGCTGAGTGTCATCCGCATAGCAATAATATGAGAGGATATGATGGAGCCGAGTGACTTGGTGTATAGTGAGAAGAGGAGAGGAGAGTGCCTAGAACCGAGCCTTGAGGGACACCAGTAGTGATGGTACGTGGTGCAGACACAGATCCTCTACATGTCACCTGATAGGAGCGTCCTGCCAGGTAGGATACAATCCAAGAGTGCAGAGCCTGAGATGACCAGCCCTGAGAAGGTGGAGATCGGATGCTTCACTGTGTTGAAGGCAGCGAATAGATCTAGGAGGATGAGAACAGAGGAGAGAGAGTCAGCTTTGGCAGTGCGGAGAACCTCCGTGACACAGAGAAGAGCAGTCTCGGTTGAGTGACCCGTCTTGAAGCCTAACTGATTAGGGTGAAGAAGATCATTCTAAGAGAGATAACAATAAAGTTGATCAGAGACAGCACTCTCAAGTGTTTTGAAAAGAAAGAAGGGATACAGATCTATAGTTTTTGATATCAGTTGATTCAAGTGTTTTTTGAGTAGTGGAGCGACTCGGGCCATTTTGAAGTCAGAGGGGACACAGCCAGTGGTCAGGGATGAGATGATGAGAGAAGTAAGAAAGGTCTCTAGAAATGATCTGGGAAAGGGAGGAGGGGTTGAGCAGAGAGGTTGTCCGGCGGCCAGACCTTATTAGTCGCAGGATGTCATCTGGAGAGAGAGGGGAGAATGTGGTCAAGGCATAGGGTAGTTTTTTGTGAGTGAGACCAGTGGACTCAATAGGCTGAGTGAATGGGTAGCGGATGTCATCAAACCTCTTTTCAAAGTGGTTGACAAAGTTTCCGCAGAGAGGTAGGAGGGATGATTAATGAGGCAGGAGAAAGTGGAAAATACTTTCCTAGGATTAGAGGCAGAAGATTGAAATTTAGAGCGGTAGAAAGTGGCTTTAGCAGCGGACACAGAGGAAGAGAAGGTAGAGAGGAGGGAGTGAAAGGATGATGGGTCCTCCGGAAGTTTAGTTTTTTTACATTTTCGCTCAGCGGCACACAGCCCTTTTCTGTATGCTGACAATGAGTCACTCAGCCATGGAGCAGGAGGAGCGGGCTGAGCCGGCCAGGAGGAAAGGGACAGTGCAAGTCATACGATGCGGAAAAGGAGGAGAGTATGATCGAAGAGGCAGAATCAGGAGACAGGATGGTGAAGAATTTAGCAGAAGGGAGAGATGATAGGATAGAAGAGGAGAGAGTAGTGGGAGAGAGAGAAAGAGAGAGAGAGAGAGAGAGAGAAGATTGTAATGCCGCATGACCATCTTGGTAGGGGCTGAGTGGATAGGATTGGAGGAAAGGGAGACAGAAAAGGAAACAAAGTAGTGATCAGAGACCTGGAAGGGGGTTACAGTGAGATTAGTAGGCGACAAGCCTCTAGTAAAGATGAGGTCAAGCGTATTGCCTGCCTTGTGGGTTGGAAGGGATTGGGAAAGGGTGAGGTCAAAAGAGGCAAGGAGGGAAAAGAGAAAGTTGAAAAGAAATGAATCGAAGGCAGAGATCGGGAGGTTGAAGTCGCCAAGTACGAAGAGCAGTGAGCCATCATCAGGAAATGAGCTTATCAAGGTGTCAAGCTTATTGAGGAACTCTCTAAGGGCACCTGGTGGGTGACAGATGACAATAAAGTTAAACTTGAGTGGACAAGTGACAGTGACAGCTCGGAATTCAAATGAGGAGATGGACAGGTGAGAGAGGGAGAAAAGAGAAAATCTCCACTTAGGAGAAATGAGTAGACCTGTACCACCACCATGATGACCAGATGCTCTCGGACTGTGAGATAAAACTAAGTCAGATGAAGAAAGAGAAGCTGGAGTAGCAGTGTTCTCTAGGGTGATCCATCTCTCCGTCAGGGCCAAAAAGTCAAGGAACTGTTCTGGAAGCAAAGGGGTCCGGCCCAGTACTACTTAACAAACTAGCCTGTGAGTGTATGATGACTTAGGTAATTATACTCTGACAAACTCTGACATATGTTATTATGGTCTCATTTCCTGGAAGCCATGGGAATAATTATCAAGTGTTGGCCTGTTTGCAGAATAGTACAGATATTATCTTATACTGTCCATTCCACAGGTGGCTGGTGGTTCCTTAATTTGGGTAGATGAGCTCATAGTAATGGCTGGAATGAATGGAATGTTTTCCATGTGTTTGATACCATTCCATTTACTCCATTCCAGGCATTATTATGAGCCGAGCTCTACATTCACTCTGTTATGTTATAGCTTGGTTTACATGTCCCAAAGTGACCGGGTCAATGTTTGGGCAGAAGCCAAAGAGGAGGCAGAGAAGCGAGGTTGTAATAGCCATGGAGGCAAGCCCGCTGAAAGCTGCCCCCTAATAAAGAGCCCATACAGCTGCACCGTAAATCTCCGCTCAGATGTTTTATGGCACGGGTGTGTCTTACACTGCCCACCGGACCCGAGTCCCCATGTAAAACACACAAAATGAAAATGAATAGTAGCACAGTAACATGAAGCCACATAACGTTGTAAACACTCCATTTTCAATTCACAAGCTCTCTTTTTATATTATGGGTCCAGCATACCCATATTTATTTTATTATGAAGTTTTGGGCTGTAATATCAAGTGAAAATCGAATATCATCACATATCGGTGTCCTTGGTGGTTTGTTTTTGGAACACAATTTCACCTGCTGTTGTTACAAGGAAGCATTTGGGACAAATGTCCCAAAGAGCCAATGTGGTGAGGTGTATCTCACAAGGGGCTTTGGACGCAATGGGAGGAAATGAGACCTGTTATGTGCCAATCAGAAATGCAACAACAAAAGCCCATTGTCTTCCTCTGATGTGTGTTTGCGTTCATCTGTGTGTCCATTCATCTCTATGTGTTTGTGAGTTGCCTTGGGCTCCTTCTCAGTGTGACTCCTCGTCTACGTGGGGTTCCTGGCTGTTTTGCTGTGTCTACACAGCTGGGGAGGAACTGAGTCAGGTATAGGAGTGATTCTAGGGCTACATCCCAAATAGCACCCTATTCCCTACGTAGTGCACTATTATTGACCAGGGCCCATGGTCAAAAGTAGTCCACTACATAGGGAATAGGGTACGATTCATGATGCAGACTTGGTACCACGTGTGTTTCCAGGGGGGCATCTTACTCATTAGAAGAGAATGAAAACCATGCAATTCAACCCAGACACTCACTTAAAACAATATGTCCCAGGGAAAGAGAGATGGAGAAGAGAGAGAAAGGGTGACAACAGACACAGACAATCGGAGTGAGGGAAGGGGTGGGGAGTTGGGACAGATACTAGGAGGGAGAGAGAGAGAGGGTACAAAATGTAGGTGAACACAGAAAGACATGAAGACAGAGACAAGGGGAGAGAAATATAAAAACAGAAGTGACTCAGAGGTAAGATGGGAACAAGAAAGTGATGAGGTAGACTGAGTGAGAAAATTAAGGAGGGAGACATGCAGTATTATAGGCTGCCAATGAGAAAAGCATGAGAAAATACATCTCCTACAGTGACATAAGACCAAGCTGTCATATGACATGAGGCGCCTCAAAGACCCCAAATCTCTCAAACCATTCCCTAACTCCTCAAAATCCTCATCGACATCTCAGTCATATTTAATTCATACTTAAAAATAGAAATCACTTTATCTATTCTCCCAACCCAAGATACTTTCATTGTCTCTCTTAATTAGATATTGTAGGGAGTACCAGTGTGATTCTCAGCTGTGTACAGGTATATGCATGAACTGTTACAATTTAGGCATTTCCATCTAACTGCTGATAGAAAGTTGCTGAAGGTCATTGATTGAATTCCAAATTACACTATTAAGTTACCATATTGACTTTTGTTTGAAGGCCATAACCCAAAATATAACATTGCCTTTTTGAGAACACCTCGATTTTTCTAGATTTTCTCACTTCAAATTGCTTTCTGGTAATTCCATGGATTCAAGTTTAATGTGATTTACTTCTGTCCTTTTCTTGTGCAATTGCAACTTTGCAATTTAAAAGTACTTTGCTGCAATTTCTTGTAGAGAGCATTTTGAAAGTATCACATTGCCCAATGAGAAAGAGAGTAATTATGTAATATGAGATTATGCATGCAGTATTCAAGAACGAGGGGAACTAAACACCAATGTCAGTCCCTGACATGTTTATAGTTTGGAAAATAAATTGTTGTCCATCAATAATGATAAACCACCTGGTGTTGACAGCTTAGATGGAAATCTACTGAGGATGGGAGCGGACTATATTGGCACTCATATTTGCCATATTTTTTATCTGAGTCTGGAGAAAAACATTGTCCTCAGACCTGGAGGGAAGCCAAAGTTATTCCCATAAAAAATGGTTTTTGACCAATATACAATGGTATTTCTCTGTAAAGAAATTAACAACAGACTTTCAGCATGCTTATAGAGAATGGCACTCAACATGTACTGCACTGACACAAATGACTGATGATTGGTTAAAATAAACTGATAATAAGAAGATTGTGGGAACTGTACTGTTATATTTCAGTGCAGCCTTTGAATATTATTGACCATAGCCTGGTGTTTACTTTTCATATGGTGGATTCAGAGCTCTCTATCTAGAAGAACACAGAGGGTTTTCTTTAATGGACGATTCTCTAATATTAAACATGTACAACATGGTGTACTGCAGGGCAGCTCTCTTGGTCCCCTACTCTTTTCTATTTTTACAAACTCAGTGTGTCTATATTTGCTGATTCAACCCTATATGTGTCAGCAACCAGAGATAGTGAAATCAATGGAACCCTGAACAAAGAGCTGCAGTCAGTTTTAGAATGGGTGGCCAGTAATAAACTAGTCCTGAACATCTGTAGAACAAAGAACACTGTATTTAGTACAGTCCAACTTGTAAGTCGCTCTGGATAAGAGCGTCTGCTAAATGACTTAAATGTAAAATGTAAATGTACAAATCATTCCATAAATTCTAGACCTCGGCTGAATCTGATAATGCATAATGTGGCTTTTGAGCAAGTTGAGGAGACTAAATTACTTGGTGTGACCTTGGATTATAAACTGTCATGGTCAAAACATATTGATTCAATGGCTGTAACGTTGGGGAGAGGTATGTCTGCGGTAAAGAGATGCACTGCTCTTTTGACACCACACTCCACAATGCAAGTCGTGCAGGCTCTAGTTTTATATTATATTGATTATTGACCTGTCATATGGTCCAGTGCTGCAAGAATGACCTAGAAAAACTGCAGCTGGCCCAGATCAGTGGCACGTCTTGCACTTCACTGTAAAATAAGTCGCTTACCATTGAAGATCTTCCTCTGGTGGCAATGCCAAGTGTCCTAACTACACAGTGAATGTTCGTTTTGTTTGATAAAATCCATTTTTATAGCCTAACACGAAACATTTGTAAACCGGTTGCGTCGTGATTTCCGTCTCATTCAACTTTGGACGAAGCGTTCGTGGTAATTACACACACTAAACAAACGTTTATCCAGTCATGGTTGGTTTCATTGGAATCCTCTGGTTGTTACTAACACAACCATACATGATGGCTCTTTTCCCGGGACGTATTGACCGAAACAAACCGATTGGAAGACACCAATCAATGACCTCATTGCGCACCAATGGTAGGACCGGTCTATCGTTGATTGACTGTATTTTGGCCCAATTACCACTGATCATCTTGAAATCTAGCTTGGAAGATAGCCAATGAGCTGAGGAAAACGGCAATATGTAATGGTTAAGCGTTTGAAGACCAGCCTTTGTCGTAAACTCTGGCGTAAAAGAGGTTAATTCGCCATTGCAAATCCTACTTGACGGAGCCACGAGTATAACGCATAGCAGTACATATTCAATAGCATTTTCGACAAGTTTATATATTTAAATTATGGCGAATAAATCAGGAAAAGCTAAAACAACGTCTAGAGTCTGTGAACACCACAACCAGTGGTGTTCACCTGCCCAGATTCATCTCTGCAGGCATGAATGTGCCGCAGGGCAAAAAGGGCACAGTAGGGAGACGTCGTTGTGCTCTTTGTCACAGGAAATGCCCCATCACCTGCACCACCTGTTCAGTAAGCCTCTGCTTTACAGCAGAAAGAGACTGCTATGGGCCATGGCACCAGCAGCACAATATTGTGAAGACCCTCAGTCCTCTACACAATAGTGTGCTGCTGGTGCCATGGCCCATAGCAGTCTCTTTAGAAAATGTGTAAATAGTTACCCTTGTTATTTGTTTGTTTATTATTATTTATTTTTAAAATAATTTTTTCATTAATATATATATWWTTTTTTTMGGGGGGGMGTGTTAGAATAGCATTTATGTATTTTGTTTATAGTTCTTTCCTTCAAAATGTATCACTGTACCAATTCGGCCACTTGGGAACATTTGGGTACATTTGTGTGGGACACCTGGGTGACTTCATGCTCAATGTCATGTAGCTCGCTCATTTTTGATGTTATCTGTCTAAAACTTTGCTCAGCTATTTTTGCCATCGTATGTTCTTCATTCAAATCATCCACAGCATCCTATCTGTATGTTTGGCTGTTCTTTGTCATTTGAAAGATGATGCAGCAACAATAAAAAACAGAAAACGTATGTTTAATTCCCTGTATTTTCTTCTACCAGATCTATTGTGTTATATTCTCCTACATTCAATTCACATTTCCACAAAATTCAGAGTGTTTCATTTCAAATGATACCAAGAATATGCATATCCTTGCTTCTGAGCCTGAGCTACAGGCAGTTAGATTAGGGTATGTCTTTAGGCGGAAATTGAGAAGAAGGGGGGGGTGCCCCAAAGAAGTTTTAACCAAGGGATGTAGAATATATTATTATTATTGAATATCTTCCCAGATTTTCCTCATGCAACGTATTATGGTAGATGACACTTCAATGATACAATGAATACTTTTGCAATCTTTCTATTCATTTTTTATTGTATTTATTAATTCCATCATGTTAGCCGTGTTAAGAACCTTGATCCATCATTTTCCATTATAGCAGTTAGTTCATAAACATTGTTTACAACAAAAACGTTTAACTGTCATATACCTACGCATTTTTCTTTCCTCACTCCTTTCAAATGTTAATGGCGATCTCAACGCACTTGTCACGTGTGCTCCCTCTCCAGCTTCTAGGTCACCAGGCTGCTCGTTATGGCGCACACCCGTCACCATCGTTACGCGCACCTGCACGTCAGCAGACTCACATGGACTCCATCACTTCCCTGATTACCTTCCCTATATATGTCACTCCCTTTGGTTCCTTCCCCAGCCGTTATTGTTTCTGTTCCTGTGTCATGTCTGTGCGTTGTTTGTGTTTTCTTGTTTAGTATTATGTTACGTTTATTTATTAAAACAAACACTCCCTGAACTTGCTTCCCGACTCTCAGCGCACTCGTTACAGCACTTGTTTAATTACATTTCACAATAATTGATAATGACGATAGAGATCGTTACGTGACAGTAAACCTTTAAAAATACCTTTATTCTCGTATCTTTTTCACCTAGAACATTTTTTATAATTCGATTAACTCTATCTAAGGTGACTTTGAATGAGATTATTCATTAATGATATACTGAAAAACAATTCTGTTTTTAATACTCCCACGAGTTGATAATGAATAAAACATTTGTTTGCAGGCCCCAAACATCAGTGCAGTGAATGTTAATAAAGAAGATTTGACAGTCTTTGAAGTTTGTAGGGAAATTGATTATCATGCCATATATACTATGCTGTTTAGTGCGAGAACCACTTTTATTTCTTTAGCAAAATTGGTTGGGAAGGATACCAGTCCAAGCAAATAAATAACATTACTAATCTGAATGAGGTTGTTCATATGTTTCAATGAAAAAACAAGATCGATTAAAACTCGTCTATAAAAACCATATAATAGACTTTTTATAAAATGTTCCCTTTTTCTTATCTTTGCCCTCTACAGCTGAAGTATAATACATATACACCTTACCTCTAAAAGCTAATTCTCACCATAAAACTGTAGTACCTCCTCCCATATCTGACTCCTTCTCCATCTTCACACACATACTGTACACATCCCCCCAACACACACACACTCACCACATGTATACCCCTCCCATATTTATGTCCCCCACTACTCTCCCTCACACTATCAGACCTCAGGGTAAGACCCAGATGCAGACAGTTCAAAGTAACAAAAGTTTATTACAAAAACAGGAGGCAGGCAAACGACAAGTCAATGGCAGGCAGAGGTCAGTAATACAGAGCAGTGTCACAAGGTACAGAACGGCAGGCAGGCTCAGGGTCAGGGCATGCAGAATGGTCAAAACCGGGTAAACTAGAGAACAGGCGTACGGGGAAAAGCTGGTAGGCTTGACGAGACAAGACGTACTGGCAACAGACAAACAGAACACAGGTTTAAATAAACAAGGAATAATGGGGCAGATAAGCACAAAGACAGGTGAAACAGATCAGGGTGTGACACACACACACCCTGTCTCTCTCCTCCGGTATTACTCACTCCCCAGTCGGGAGTATTTACTGCATGTCCAGGCTGAACCCTGCGTTTGCCCGAGGAATGCCTGGAGCCACGCAGCAATCAAATTAGTATCATCTGCTTCACCTGACCCCTGGGACCATGAGAGAGAGAGAGAGAGAGAGAGAGAGAGAGAGAGAGAGAGAGAGAGAGAGAGAGAGAGAGAGAGAGAGAGAGAGAGAGAGAGAGAGAGTGAGTTTGAAGTGTGTGGTGGTTGGGGAAGTATTTTATATTTTTTATAGTTGATCTGTTAGGTATTTTTGTTAGGAGTGGTGAGGTTGGAGAGAGAGAGAGAGAGAGAGAGAGAGAGAGAGAGAGAGAGAGAGAGAGAGAGAGAGAGAGATGAAAAGGAAGAGATTAGGGGACAAGGAAGTATGGGCAGGGGAGACAAAAATGGTTTGAGAAATTAAACCCAGTGTGCCGGGGCTATGGAAAAGATGACACGAGAAGAGAAAAGAGACAAAGAGGGAGGAGTGACAAGAGGGGAAATGAAGGACATAGACAGGGAGGGAGGGAGGGAGATTAAGAGCAGAAATGTAGGCATGTGCTTCCGCTCTAACATATAGTATCATCCCCAGCTATTGGCCATCCACTTTGAAGGACGCCTCCATTCATCTTCCAGTAATCCTCCCCTGCTTCCCTCAGTCACTTTCCCTCTAGTTTTATCCCATCAGAAAAAGAAAGTGGCGTCCATGATATACAATAGTGCCTTCAGAAAGTTTTCACACCCCTTGACTTTTTCCACATTTTGTTGTGTTACACGTTGGGATTAAAATGTATCTAATTATATTTTTTTGTCAACGATCTACACAACAACATAATCTAATGTTACAGTGAAATAAAAATTCTAACATTTGTTACAAATGTATGAAATTACAAAACTAATATTCAGTATCTTGATTAGATAAGTATTCAACCTTGAGTCAATACTGTACATGTTAGAATCACCTTGGGCAGTGATTACAGCTGCGAGTATTTCTGGGTAAGTCTYAGAGCTTTGTACACCTGGATCATACAATATATGCACATGATTATTGTTAAACTTATTCATAAATTTTCAAGCCAATACATTTTTTTTTTAAACTAGGCCACTCAGAAATACTCAATGTCATCAGTAAATATTTGGTTTTGTTTAAGGTTATTGTCCTGCTGAAAGGTGAATTTGTCTCCCAGTGTTGAATGGAAAGGTGACTGAACCAGGATTTCCTCTAGAATTTTGCCTATGCTTAGCTCTGTTCAGTTTTGTTTTATCATAAAAAAACTCCCTAGTCCATGCCGTTGAAAAGCATACCCATAACATGATGCAACTACTAGATGGTGGCATTCACACAAAACTGAAAACTCGAACCACCGCACTTAACCATGGAAAGATGACAGGGAATATGGCCGAATATAAATAGTGTAGTTATTCCCTCTGCAAGGCAATCAAACAAGCYAAATGTCGGTATAGGGACAAAGTGGAGTCGCAATTCAACGGCTCAGACACGAGACGTATGTGGCAGGGTCTACAGGCAATTACGGACTGCAAAAAGAAAACCAGCCACGTCACGGACACTGACGTCTTGCTTCCAGAAAAACAAAACACCTTCTTTGCCCACTTTGAGGATAATACAGTGCCACCGACGCGGACTGCTACCAAGGACTGCGGGCCCCCCCTCTCCTTCTACATGGCCGACGTGAGTAAGACATTTAAACATGTTAACCCTCGCAAGGGTGCTGGCCCAGACGGCATTACATCCTAAGAGCATGCTGCACTGCCCTCAACCGCAAGGCTCTCCAGAGGGTGGTATGGTCTGCACAATTCCTCACCAGGGGCAAACTACCTGCCCTCTAGGACATCTACAGCACCCGATGTCACAGGAAGGCCAAAAAAATCATCAAGGACAAAAACCACCCGAGCCACTGCCTGTTCACCCCGCTAACATCCGGAAGGCGAGGCCAGTACAGGTGAATCACAGATGGGACCGAGACACTGAAAAACAGCTTCTATCTCAAGGCCATCAGACTGTTAAACAGCCATCACTAACACAGAGAGGCTGCTGCCTACATACAGACATGAATCATTGGACACTTTAATAAATGGATCACTAGTCATTTTATAATGGCACTCTAATAATGTTTACATATGTTACATTACTCATCTCATATGTACACTACCGTTCAAAAGTTTGGAGTCACTTAAAAATGTACTTGTTTTATAAGAAAAGCATTTTGACAACATTGTTAATGTTGTAAATGACTATTGTAGCTGGAAACGGCAGATTTTTATATGGAATATCTACATAGGCGTACAGAGGCCCATTATCAGTAACCATCACTCCTGTGTTCCAATGGCACATTGTGTTAGCTAATCCAAGTTTATAATTTTAAAAGCCTAATTGATCATTAGAAAACCATTTTGCAATTATGTAAGCACAGCTGAAAACTGTTGTTCTGATTAAAGAAGCAATAAAACAGGCCTTCTTTAGACTAGTTGGGTATCTGGAGCATCAATATTTGTGGATTTGATAACAGGCTCAAAATAGCCAGAAACAAATAACGTTCTTCTGAAAAATGTAAAATCTTGTACAACTCTATGTATTACTCCTTTCACAGAAAAGCACAAACTGGCTCTAACCAGAAGAGAAAGAGGAGTGGGAGGCCCCGGTGCACAACTGAGCAAGAGGACAAGTACATTAGAGCATCTAGTTTGAATAACAGACGCCTCACAATTCCTCAACTGGCAGCTTCATTAATTAATACCCGCAAAACACCAGTCTCAACGTAAACAGTGAAGAGGCGACTCCTAGATGCTGGCCTTCTAGGCAGAGTTGCAGAGAAAAAGCCATATCTCAGACTGGATTAAGATGGTCAAAAGAACAGACAATGGACAGAGGAAGATTGTAAAAAAGGGTTATGGACAGACACTCCTGGAGGAGTGCTTGACGCCATCTGTCAAGCATGGTGGAGGCAATGTGATGGTCTGGGGGTGCTTTGGTGGTGGTAAAGTGGGAGATTTGGACAGGGTAAAAGGGATCTTGAAGAAGGAAGGCTATCACTCCAGTTTGCAACACCATGCCATACCCTGTGGACGGTGCTTAATTGGAGCCAATTTCTTCCTACAACAGGACAATGACCCAAAGCACTGCTCCAAACTATGCAAGAACTATTTATGGAAGAGGCAGTCAGCTGGTATTCTGTGTAAAATGGAGTGACCAGCACAGTCACTGGATCTCAACCCTATTGAGCTGTTGTGGGAGCAGCTTGACGCTATGGTACATAAGACGTGCCCATCAAGCCAATCCAACTTGTGGGAGGTGCTTCAGGAAGCATGGGGGAAAATCTCTTCAGATTACCTCAACAAATTGACAACTAGTAATTGCTGCAAATGGAGGATTCTTTGACGAAGGCAAGTTTGAAGGACACAAGTATTATTTCAATAAAAAATCATAATTTATAACCTTGTCAATGTCTTGACTATATTTCCTATTCATTTTGCAACTCATTTCATGTATGTTTTCATGGAAAACAAGGACATTTCTAAGTGACCCCAAACTTTTGAACCGTAGTGTATATATTGTATTTTATACCATCTATTGCATCTTGCCTATGCCGATCGGTCATCGCTCATCCATATATTTATATGTACATATTCTTATTCCATCCCTTTAGATTTGTGTGTTTTAGATAGTCGTTGTGGAATTGTTAGAATATTTGTTAGATATTACTACACTGTCAGAACTAGAAGCACAAGCATTTTTCTACACACGCATTAAAATTAACATATGCTAACCATGTGTATGTGACCAATAAAATGTTATTTTATTTCACTTAATTTCTTTTCCACATTTTTTGTAGTTTAGTGCCTTATTGCAAACAGGATGCATGCTTTGAAAAAAATATTCTCTACAGGCTTCCTTCTTTTCACTATCATTTAAGTTAGTATTGTGGAGTAACTCCAATGTGGTTGATCCATCCTAACTTTTCTCCTTTCACAGCCAATAAACTCTAACTTTTAAAGTCACCATTGGCCTCATGGTGAAAACCCTGAGAGGTTTCCTTCTTCTCCGGCAACTGAGTCTTTCTAGTAACTTGGTTAATCGATACACCATCCAACATATAATGAATAACTTCACCATGCTCAAAGGAATATTCAATGTCTGCTTTTTTTTATTTTTCCCTTCTTTGAGAGGCATTGGAAGACCTCCCTGGTCTTTGTGGTTGAATCTGTGTTTGAAATTCACTGTTCGACTGAGGGACCTTACAGATAATTGTATGTGTGGGGTACAGAGATGACGTAGTCATTTAAAAATCGTGTCAAACACAATTATTGAACACAGAGTGAGTCCATGCAACTTATTATGTGACTTGTTTAGCAAATGTTTACTCCTGAACTTATTTAGGCATGCTATAACAAAGGGGTTGAATAGTTATTGACTCAAGACATTTAGCTTTTCATTTTGAATTAATTTATAAATATGTCTAAAAAACACAATTCCACTTTGACATCGTGGGGTTTTGTGTGTAGGCCAGCGACACGAAATCTCAATTGAATCAATTTGAAATTCAGGCTGTAACACAACAAATTGTGGAAAAAGTCAAGTGGTGTGAATACTTCCTGAAGGCACTGTATGCATGCGTTCCCTCTCTCTTGTGCTCTCTCGCACCATATATACCATATTATTTTCCTTCTAGTATCCCAAATCAGGATGTTACACCTCACTTCACAAGGAATAGACATGTCCTCTGCAGGGAGGTTGATTCGAAGGTGGGTTGGAAGGGTGAACATGTTTTAAGTCCTCTTGGCTTCATCTACATTTGATTGTTTTTCATACTTGAGCCATGTGCTGGCTATTCAAGTGATTGGATTTCCATCTTGGTACTCTTGGAGAAGTGGAAAAAAGAGGCAGAGGAGTGAAAGAAAACCAAAAGAAGGTGTTGCTGTCTCTGTAGAATAAAATATAACTTTTGCACACAAGATTTTAGCTGGGATTCAATCCAAAACCTAATTTTATCCCATTTGACATTTTAAGTTAATGTCCATATGAACCCACATCTGCAGTGTTTACAATTGCCTTTATAAGGTGCATTGTCGACAGCGGTATACGGATTGACTCGCGGCTTAAATCTCTGAACATTGGTGTTGCCTGGCACACGTTTAGTTATAGTATGTACAATAACATTGTCCAGGCATCAGCACTGCCATCTCTGGTGTGAATGTGTATGTCTCACTGTCTATGTTTACTGCTGGTGGCAAACCTTAATTWCCCTCCTTCGGAATCAATAACAAACTTCTCATCCAGGTCCTGTGTGTCATTGGAATTAATGATGTAGCCTACCACCCTTCCAGGATCCTGGAAAAAAAGTTGCCCATATAGGCAGATTTCTAGGAATAGCTAACTCTCGCCGAATCCTACACTCTAAGAAAAAATGGTGATATCTAGAACCTAAAATTGTTCTTCGGCAGTCCCCATAGGAAAACTCTTTAAAGAACCCTTGTTGGTTCGTGTCAAACACAATTATTGAACACAGAGTGAGTCCATGCAACTTATTATGTGACTTGTTTAGCAAATGTTTACTCCTGAACTTATTTAGGCATGCTATAACAAAGGGGTTGAATAGTTATTGACTCAAGACATTTAGCTTTTCATTTTGAATTAATTTATAAATATGTCTAAAAAACACAATTCTACTTTGACATCGTGGGGTCTACCTGTAACCCAAAATGGTTCTACCTGGAACCAAAAGGGTTTTCCTTTAGGGGCAGCTGAAGAACCTTTTTGGAACCCTTTTTTCTAAGAGTGTAGCATTAATCACTATGGGGAAAACACAGTAATGACCTTAGATCAGTGTATAGGAGGCAACTTCATCCTGCTTCCCCCTTGTGGCTGAGTGACAGCACATGATCCCTTTTGCTTTGGCTTTTTGAGCGTCCTGTTAAATTCCCTTTCSTTACCTACTCTCACAGTTTATTGGGGATGCCACCACTAGCCCCGCCTGCCACCCTGATTGCTTCATACTGGGAATTTGTTGGAGTAACACTTGTCTTATTGGGTGTGTGTATACGTGCTTGCATGTGTCCGTGGCTGTTGCTTCCTGAATCCAGTGAAAGCAATTCACAGTTAGCTTGGCTTACTTCATATAACCTTGTTTGTCATCGACAAACAGATTTCTCCTCTGGGCCAGAGGTCACTGCGTCCTCGTCCCTCGCCATCCAAAGCACTCGTTTCCATGGRTGCAGCCGCTGACCTCATGATAGACACTCTTCAGACCACAGGACTCAATAACTGATCTGTCATGTGATACCTTTTGACCTAATATGCAATGCAATTCCTCGTGGTGTTTCTACTCCAGCGCAATGTCGTGTGTGTGTACACACTCAACGTATATACTACTACTCCTTTTGAGAAATTCAATCTCAGCACCAAGCCCACCTCTCCTAGGAGTGCATGTATCTACATTGCTTCGCAACAGAAGGGAGGGGCTGTCTCGCCCCAATAATAATAGGAATCCTGGGGATGATGGCATGGCAAAACAAGAAGGGGTTGGTGGGGTGGAAAAGAAAAGGGGTAGCAACATTTGTATCCGTCACGGTGTAGCGAAAGCAGCAATGACGGGCAGCTGCGATGACGGCCACCCGGTCTCCCTAATAAGAGYCACAAATGGATCTGCCTCTTATCCCAGCGACTCCCGGCCCACCGTCCATAAAGGTGGCTTTCAGACAGAGAGGGAAGCTCATTTGCACTCCTGTTTATTTCGATTATCACCAGGCGAGCGGAAGATCGGGACCGGAGTCGGGCTCGAGCATGGCAGCGCATCTCCCCGTGACACTCCGTCACAGTCCCAGCCTCAGGTGTTTACCAGCCTGTCACTTCATGTGAGTCCAGAGAGGCGTGAAACACCACATCCTGCTTCCTCGTCTTTGTCGATTTGGACTCCCTTGTCCCAATTATCACCTTTATTTACTGCCGGGTGTACTATTTTCAAATCACTTTCTTCCAGTGAACGTGCCAGTGGCGTCACATTTTMTWWWTTTTTTTATATATATACAAATGTAATCCTTCCTAAAATGTCTTCTAAGAGTCAGGGAAAACAACTTAGATTCCAATGCTATCATTAAGTGTCAGTGTTTGATTAGACTCTTGTTAATATCAAAAAGCTTTGGAGCCAGCTACTGGGAGCCAACATCCACCAAACTGACCTCACACTGAAGAACATGGAAGATTAGTGATATAAGGGGACGATTGTATCAAGCACATCCGAGAAGAAGGGCTGATCTAGGATCAGGTCCCCCYGTCCACGTAATCGTATACATTTTATCCATCCTAACAGGCAAAACTGATCCGAAATCTGCATTCCCACACTCGATACATGCAGGTAGCCTAGGGGTTAGAGTGTTGGACCCAGTCACCGAAAGGTTGCTGGATTGAATCCCCGAGCTGACAAGYTAAAAATCTCTCGTTCTGCSCCTGAACAAGATAGTTAACCCACTGTTCCCCGGTAGGCTGTCAATGTAAATAAGAATGTGTTCTTAACTGTTCTTAACTGATAAAGTTTACATAAAAATAAAACAAAATCCCAGATACCATTGGGCATCAAAGAGCTTTTTTTTGTCTCCAAATTGAGTGATGGGTCAGTGATATTGTAGACCTGTATGTTGGATGCCATTGTACTCCTTAAAAGGACACAAAAACCTTTGCTGAAAAACTTCAAAGAGCGGTCTTTCTTCTTTGTAGAGATGACTGCTCTGATATGATCATGACATGCTGTTGAAAGTAATACGGTGAAAACCTCATCTATCCAACTCCTTGAGATTCTTGTTTCAAGTGAAGAAGGAATCATTTTTTTGATAATTCGAACAGGGCCTGGTCCTCTCCAAGTCGCTAGAAGAGGAATTATTGAGTTGTTGAGGCCCAGGTGGATCAGTGTTATGYGGATCCATGGGGTTGCACACTGCTCTCCAGCCCCGGATGAAAGCATCATTAACACAGGCCCTTCAACCTTCTCCAGGAGGGACGGCATGCCTCCCTACATGCTGTTTCGCGGTAATACCCCGCAACTTTRTCTGACTTTGAGGATGAAACTGCTGTCTTCACAGTTTTTTTTTTCGGTTGCTGCGTCTGTAAACGAATGTTTGATTTTGACTGGGAACATGTGTGRTATGTTTTGTAGAGTGTGTGTTATGTCTGGGAGAGTGTTATGTCTGGGCTTGTCATTGTTTATATTGAACAGTGTGTATATTCTTTCCAAGACTTTGTTGTGTGCTTTGGTGTGTGCATATATTTGCTTTTTTAGCCCAGTCTGTGTTTCTGAATGTGTGTGGTTGTTTCACTTCTCAGACATCCTGTATTATAAAGTGACTGAGGCCAGTCTGAGAGCTCCGAAGAGTAAATCAATAACATCAAACAGTGGCTGGTTCCTTCGTCTCAGGCTGGTTGAGTCTCGCCCCGCCGCTGGGGAGGGATTCTTCCGTGCTGTCACCAAGGTTATAATAGTTTTGTGTTTTTATATGAGTTTATATTTCTATTCGTTTTCTGAGTTTTGGTTTTCAGACCCGATGTTGTATAAAAATATTTATATTTTGTTTTTAGATGATTTAGTTTCAGTTTTATCTTTAGGGACAGAAAGCATGTGTGGGAGGCTAGGAGACATTTTGGTTGTATAGGAAGTGTCTTTATATGGTTGAGGGTATAGGGAATGTTTTTTAAATTTTGGGATATCACTTCTTGGAACTGGGGGGAAGGACTGCATAAGGTGATGGGTCTGGCCATAGGTTAGGTTAGCACTTCTCATGACTACTCATTCCACGTCCGTTTTGATTAGTTCAGGTGATTTAGTCAAGTCTGAAATGCTTTATCTAGAATAGGGCTGTTGCCGYCAAAAAAAAAATCTTGGTCGTCTGTTCATTCGACAAATTGATTGGTCAAAATTTTAAAACGTGTATTTACCAAATAGAGACACTTCCAATGTGTTTTAAACAAATCAGCTATATGCACGGAGCTTGTCTGATGCTTTAACCAAACTGTTTGATMAAATAATTAAGCGAACAAATGACTAAAAGGAGTCCGACCACAATTGATTTGATTGTGCTGCCTGAGTGACTGTGTGACAAGCACTCGTTCTCTCTCCCTGATGCAGCGACAACCACAGAACATCAGTGTGTATAGCGCTGTCCGCATTGCTGCAACACAATTACAGCCATTTCTGACTGAAAAGTTATGTTACCGAAATTCCTAATTTGTTTAGTAAAAACATTCCCCAGTCTCAAACCTTGCTCTCTTTACATGACACATGTACTGTATGCTTCACATGCTGGTGACCAATAGGGCCTGACTTACAGTATAGCATAACATAARCACGTCAATAAATTGGTTATAACAAACTCTGAACACATGTGACAGGAAAATGGATGCAGAGGACTTGACAAATAAATTCAAAATGTGGAAATGTTTACTGGTTGCGCAGGAGGTAAAAGGGAAGTCAGATGTGTGGAATAAATGTCACTAGTTGTGGAAAATACTGGAGACCAGGAAAAATAAGGTATGGCGCAAGTGCTTGGAACAATGTAAACGATGTTTGGAATAACGTAAACAAAACAAAATAAACATACAAMAACACACACATACTTGTAATAGTGCCAGACATGCACACAACCATATAAAGTACGCATTGCTGTTATGATTTCAGTTGTCCTTGATGTCCTTCATTATGAATGTATTATAAAAAAATWAAAAAAAGTGCATTGTTGTTTGCTGTTTTCTTCTGTCTTTTCCTTTTTTCTCTTTAGTTCATTCTCTTGGTAGTTGGTGCATTGGGGGGTTCTTGGGGATGGTGTCACGCTCTGGCCATAGAGAGGTTTTTATTCTCTATTTTGGTTACGCCAGGGTGTGACTAGGGTGGGCATTCTAGTTTCTTTATTTCTATGTTTTCTGTTTCTCTGTTTTGGCCGGGTATGGTTCTCAATCAGGGACAGCTGTCTATTGTTGTCTCTGATTGGGAATCATACTTAGGCAGCCTGTTTTTCCACCTTAGTAGTGGGTAGTTGACTTTGTTAGTGGCCTGTATAGCCCTAGTACGCTTCACGTTCGTTTTTGTTTTTTCTTGTTTTTGTTGGCGWCATTTTAAATAAAAATAAATGTACGCTCACCACGCTGCACCTTGGTCGCATCATTACGACGATCGTGAGAGATGGGGAATGGATCTAATTGTATTTTCATTTATTTTTAATCTGGGGGGGGGACTGTGGGATGGGTKTCAAATGGTTGAGGGACAGCTATTAGGGAACTGTGGGGGGATCTTGGAGGGTTCGGGTTTCACAAGATTGTGATGAAACTATGACATATTTTATATCACTATCATGCACACGCACCCTCACACATAAGGATGGCTCGGTTGCGGAAAGACTGATACATATTTGAGTGTCTTGATGATGTATTGTTTGTCCTTCATGTTCTAATACTTTAATGTTACCCCTTCCTTGTGTTTTTTTAATAAATACAAAAAAACATAGACTTTTTGTTTTAAAATTAATGGTTAGAGTACCAGAGAGTCTGTTGTAATTTTTGTATTTTTGTAAAGCCTTTATTAGAGCAAAGACTAAAAACAGTTACATTCATGAATGCATTTTCCAAAATGAAACAGTTTAGGCCTATTTATTGTTTACACTAATTATTCAATGGTCGCTTTGTTACTTTATTTTAAAAAAAAAAGACATTTCACATCATCAATGACTCGTACGCTGTGTGATGACATGAACAAATAAATTATTGATTGATTGATACAGTAGCCTAAATAAGTATTGAAATATAGGCCTAAGTAAGTTGCAGCATCAAGCTTAAATAGTATGAGCACTTGAGGCCGACAGCTTGATGGTGGTTATACAAGGCTGCTATACTAAGCCTAGTAATGATAATGAAATTACCTATTATTATAATGATGATCATACAATAATATTAATAATAACAACAAGAAGGAGATCAAGGAAAAAGGAGGGATATTGTTGATATTATTTTTAGAAATATACATTTTCAGACAACTTGGAACAGTGGTAACAACACTCGATAAATTATAAATAATACCAGAGAGGCTGGTCTAACAGAAAAAAAGCTTTGTAAAGCCTTTATTACAGCAAAGAAACAATTAAAAACAGCCGATTTGTGAAATAGTTGCGTGATGCTTGGTGCTCACAGAATCAGTAGGCTATCAAGCAAATGCTCAAACATGCAATAGAAGCAGGATCTGTCTTATTTCTGTGGATATATATGGATGATTTATAAAGCCAGGCACATTTAACAGTTAGGTTATTGATTATAGACCTAAGTATGTTGAGGTATCCTCTCTCCTCACTTTTCTTAGACAATTAAGGCAAGACACAGATACAAAAGTGTAACTAAGCTTCGAGTTTACTTGTTTTTTTTTGTTCCCCCAAGTTTAAATTAACCCAGCAAGTGCAACGCAAAACGTCTCTGTGGGAATCTGTGTTACAACGACGTACAGTAAGTGTAGATTTTGTAATTGTACAATTTTGGGGTGATATGAATATCAAAGGTTTCCAAAACTGTATTGCACACTGTGATTATTAAAACTTCTCTGGGATATGTGGGACGCTAACGTCACACTTGGCCAAAAGCCAGTAAAAATGCAGAGTGCCAAATTCAAATATATTACTATAAAAATCAAACTTTCATGAAATCACACATGAAAGACACCAAATTAAAGCTACACTTGTTGTGAATCCAGCCAACATGTCTGATTTCAAAAAGGATTTACGGCGAAAGCACACCAAACGATTATGTTAGGTCAGTACATAGCCACAGAAAAAGACAGCCATTTTTCCAGCCAAAGAGAGGAGTAACAAAAAGCAGAAATAGAGATAAAATTCATCACTAACCTTTGATGATCTTCATCAGATGACACTCATAGGACTTCATGTTACACAATACATGTATGTTTTGTTCGGTAAAGTTCATATTTATATCCAAAAATCTGAGTTTAGGCGGGACGCTACTGCCTCACTTGGCAAAAAGCCAGAGAAAATGCAGAGCGCCAAATTCAAATGAATTACTATTAAAATTACTATAAAAATCAAACTTTCATTATATCACACATGAAAGTTACCAAATTAAAGCTACACTGGTTGTGAATCCAGCCAACATGTCAGAATTCAAATAGGCTTTTCGGCGAAAGCAAACGATGCTATTATCTGAGGATAGCACAATAGTAAACAAAGACAGAGTAGCATATTTCAATCCTGCAGGCGCGACACAAAACGCAGAAATAAAAATATAATTCATGCCTTACCTTTGACGAGCTTCTGTTGTTGGCACTCCAATATGTCCCATAAACATCACAAATGGTCCTTTTGTTCGATTAATTCCGGCGATATATATCCAAAATGTCCATTTATTTGGCGCGTTTGATCCAGAAAAACACAGCTTCCAAATTGCTCAAAGGTTACCTATAAACTTTCCAAAAAATGTCAAACTACTTTTGTAATACAACTTTAGGTATTGTATAACGTTAATAATCAATAAAATTGAAGATGGGATGATCTGTGTTCAATACAGGATTAAAACCAACTGTAGCCAGCTTTCTGGTCACGCGCTTCTATCTAACAGGACACTTAATGTAACTCTCGTTCAAGATGGTCGTAGTTCTTCATTACACAAAGGAATAACCTCAACCAATTTCTCAAGACTGTTGACATCCATGGGAAGCGGTAGGAACTGCAAGCAGTTCCCTTAGAAATCTGGTTTCCCAATGAAATTCCATTGAAAAGAGAGTGACCTCAAAAAAAATAAAAACTGAATTGTTTGTCCTCGGGGTTTCGCCTGCTAAATAAGTTATGTTATACTCACAGACATGTTTCAAACAGTTTTAGAAACTTCAGAGTGTTTTCTATCCATATATACTAACAATATGCATATCTTATCTTCTGGGGATGAGATGAGATGAGTAGCTGGCATTTGAATTTGGGTATGCTTTTCATCCAAACGTGAAAATGCTGCCCCCTATCCTAGAGAAGTTAATTAACGTGTAGATACAGCGTCGGTAGTTGTACATGTTGGCACTGCTGTGGTCAATTGTTAAAATCAAAAATCTAACCAAATCAATTTAATTTGTTTAGCAGATGTTACTTCGGATGTTTCTAGCTCCAACAGTGCAGTAATATCTAACAAGTAACATCTAACAATTTCACAACAATACACACAATACACATAAATCTAAAGTAAAGGAATGGAATTAAGAATATATAAATATTTGGGAGAGCAGTGTCAGAGGGGCATGGACTAAGATACAGTAGAATAGGATATAATAAATACAAAATATGCAAAATACGTAAACATTATTAAAGTGACTAGTGTTCAATTATTAAAGTGGCCAGTGATTTCGCTGCAGCAGCCTCTAATGTGTTAGTGATGGCTATTTAACAGTCTGAGATATAATCTGTTTTTCATTCTTTTGGTCCCAGCTTTGATGCACCCGTACTGACCTCGCCTTCTGGATGATAGCGGGGTGAACAGGCAGTGGCTCGGGTGGTTTGTTTTCCTTGATGATTTTTTTGGCCTTCCTGTGACATTCGGTGCTGTAGGTGTCCTGGAGGGCAGGTAGTTTTCCCCCGGTGATGCGTTGGTGTCACGCCCTGACCTTAGAGAGCCTTTTTATGCCTCTATCTGGTTTTGTCAGGGCATTCTATGTTTTTGTTTTCTATGATTTTATATTTCTATGTTTTGGCCGGGTATGGTTCTCAATCAGGGACAGCTGTCTATCGTTGTCTCTGATTGGGAACCATACTTAGGTAGCCTTTTTCCCTCCTTTCAGTGTTGGAAGTTAACTTTGTTTGTGCCACATGTCCTTAAGTCTCATGGTCGTTTTGTATTGTTTATTGTTTTGTGGGCGTCATTCAAAATAAAGGAATATGTACACTCACCACGCTGCGCTTTAGTCCAGTTCTTTCGACGGCCGTGACAGTTGGGCAGACCGCCCCACCCTCTGGAGAGCCCTGCGGTTGCTGGTGGTGCAGTTGCCGTACCAGGCGGTGATACAGCCCGACAGGATGCTCTCAATTGTGCATCAATAAAAGTTTGTGAGGGTTTTAGGTGCCAAGACACATTTCTTCAGCCTCCTGAGGATGAAGAGGCGCTGTTGCGCCTTCTTCACCACATTGTCTGTGTGGGTGGACCATTTCAGTTTGTCAGTGATATGTACACAGAGAAACTTGCTTTCCACCTTCTCCACTGTGGTCCCATTGATGTGGATGGGGGTTGCTCCCTCTGCTGTTTCCTGAAGTCCACGATCAGCTCATTTTCCTGGAACTACAATCCTAGGGCACTCACCTCCTACCTTTAGGCTGTCTCGTCATTGTTGGTAATCAGGCATACTACTAAAGTGTCGTCTGCYAACTTGATGATTGAGTTGGAAGCATGCATGGCCACGCAGTAATCAGTGAACTGGGAGTACAAGAGGGGGCTGAGCACACATCCTTGTGGGGCCTCAGTGTTGAGGATCAGCYAAGTGGAGGTGTTGTTTCCTACCTTCACCACCTGTGGGGCGGCCCGTCAGGAAGTCCAGGACCCAGTTGCACAGGGCTGGGTTCAGACCCAAGGCCTCGAGCTTAATGATGAGCTTGGAGGGTACTATGGTGTTGAATGCTGAGTTATAGTCAATGAACAGCATTTAAACATAGGTATTCCTCTTTTCCAGATGGGATAGGGCAGTGTGCAGTGAGATGGCGATTGCATCGTCTGTGGATTTATTGGGGCGGTAAGCAAATTGAGTTGGGTCTAGGGTGTCAGGTAAGGTGMAGCTTATATGATCCTTGACTAGTCTCTCAAAGCACTTCATGATGACATTACGCCATAGTAATTTAGTTCAGTTACCTTTGCTTTCTTGGGTACAGGAACAGTGGTGGACATCTTGAAGCATGTGGGGACAGGATACTGGGATAGGGAGCAATTGAATATGTCCGTAAACACTCCAGCCAGCTGGTCTGCACATGCTCTGAGGATGCGGCTAGGGAATGCTGTCTGGGCCGGCAGCCTTACAAGGGTTAACAAGCTTAAATGTCTTTCTCACGTCGGCCARGGAGAAGGAGAGCCCACAATCCTTGGTAGAAGGTCACATCGGTGGCACTGTGTTATCCTCAAAGCGSGCGAGGCGAAGAAGGTGTTCAGCTTGTCCGGAAGCAACACGTCRGTGTCTGTGACATGGCTGGTTTTCCCTTTGTAGTCCGTGATAGTCTGTAGACCCTGCCACATACGTCTTGTATCTGAGCCGTTGAATTGAGACTCCACTTTGTCTCTATACTGACGTTTTTGCCTGTTTGATTGCCTAACGGAGGGAATAACTGCACTGTTTGTATTCAGCCATATTCCCAGTCCCCTTGCCATGGTTAAATGTGATGGTTCGCATGAGAACCATATGGCCGTATGGCCTTGGTTCTCAAGAGCTAGGGTTAGGTTAGGTTTAAAATATGAAGTGAATCTCAATGTGACCTCGTCCCCAGGATATTGTGCATATAAGCCTTGTACATCATCAATTCAAAATTGGCCTTAGTGGGACTGACCATAGACTTCTAAGGGAGTGACCTGAGTGAATAAAGTATTTGTCATTATTTAATTTGAGCAAATCAGACAACTGKGAGGCATGGCTCTGTGCTTGCGGTGTGCTTGCGTACATGGGAGGGTTAAGAGGAAGGTGTTGTGGGAGATGATTGGTTGATAGTTTAAGACGATTAAGCCAATGCCTATGCGGCGTGAGCTTCTCCCYGTCTTTCTGTATTGGATAATGAAGGCGACGTTTGACCCGTTTTATTTTAGCACATTTTAAAATCAAAGATATTAGTTGCAGTATAGTTTCAGTTTTTCAAACGGGTTCGTTAATCATTTTATTTCAGTTTACTAAATCGTTTTTTCATGATTAGTTAAAACATTTATTTCCGTGTTAGTTTACTATAAAACCTTGGCTAGCTCTCCTGCGTCTTCATAGAGCCACACCCCATAATGAGAGGGCCGGAGGATTTAGCCTATGCCAGGCGTTGTTTAACTTTTTTATCTATGGGTCCCAAATGAGAAATTGACTGTCCTCTCATGACCCAAACAGTCCTCCAAATTAAGAAATAGTCTATGAATATAGATGTATTCTCATAATTTGTGACCCACACTTTCACATGCCCGTGGTCCACTTTGGGTCCAGACCAATAGTCTAAGAAACACTGGCCACTGACACTCACTTCCCTCCTCCATTAAATGAGCCTGACAGGCAGCCTCTACCTGGTTATGAGCCTCTGGCTAGGTGGGTCGGAGAACACGTAGTTAATGAGGTGGAATAGCAACAAAGAGATGGGAGATTGTGTTTTGTTCTCTACTTGAACTGCTAAGCCCTCTGGGAAAGCTTCAAACGAAGCTGGGGGTGTAGGAGAGTTTATCTCTACGTCTCGCCCGCTGACGAGGTAAGCTTGCAAAAACGAGCCTAACAGGTTGGAAAGCACTTCTCGAGGATGAGGACGAGAAGGAGGGATGACGATGTACTAATGATCTGTTGAGGGGATTGTTTTTTACTGAGTAATTATGCCTCAATTTCCACCGATGTTTTTCTTTCAACCACTTCAATTGGGTCTGAAATACACTTGCGTCTTATTAATGACGCCAACGACAACTTCATTAGCACTCTGAAAAAGCATTGTGTTTTTCCCATTCTCCTCACAAGATTTTCTGGGAAATGTTTTGTGTAAACAAATGACAAATAAAATGTTTAAAACATGTTACCCACATGGACAAAGAGTTGAGGTTTTACTTGGATAGAATTTAAAGCCCTTACTAGTCATGCACTCCTCTCCCCCTCTCTATTGCTTCCCTCCTCTGCAGTTTGTGGAGATAATAGTGATGTCTGTCTACTATACATTGCATTATTGTGGCAGTGGTAGTGGAATACCGTGGATATCATTCAAAAGAGCAGCCAAACACAAGCTCACTCTAAAAAGAAACCCGCCCGTGACAGACAAATTGGATGTGTCTTTGCTTGTCATCTCTTTCGCTCCTCCTGGACTGATTAAGGCCTCGCTCTCCTTCCTCCCTCGCTTTATTTTCTCTTCTCATGTGTCCCTGTGGGCCTGACTGGAGAGGGGAAGTAGAATGTAGTGAGAATGTAGCCGTGACCTTTTGTCACCACCGATATCCTAGCAATTAGCTACTGAAAACGCTTGCGAGTTTATGCACACATTGCACGATTAGCAAAATTAAGTCGTGAATGAAAAAGTAATGGGGAAGGATGGCGAGGGATGTCCTCATAGCGATATTCCCCCTGATCCATCTCTGATCCGGTACATGTCAGGCAGGGAAGACGTATGTGGGAAGGGTTCCCCTGCTTCTCTTTAATTGCTGCGCATTGAAATTAGCCTGTATTTTCTTCTGCCCCTTAACTAGCCTTCTCTTCGGCCCGAACGACAAGCAATCAAGTGAATATTGATGAGGAGGGAAGATGGATCAATCTGGAGGGGCACTGGGTTGCGCAGAATTGTTCTATTTTCTTCCCACCCCCTCCTCCTCTTTGCCCATAATTGACAGCAATGTGAGTGATGTATGACTCACTCACTCCATGTTCAAGTACGATAAAAAACAAGACTTAGGCAGCACAGAAATATAGAGGGGAATATGTGTAAGGAGGACTCAGGAGGATACTGTTGGGAGATGGAGGTGTTTTGCTCAGCWGGTTGAAAATGTCACAATCATAAACTACCAGAGGTAGGATGTGACACGGCCAATCGGAATGACCGCCCCCTTTTTCCACCTTCGAATCGTGACCTTTGACCCTAGAGAGATGGATTTGGAACTAAAGCAGTGCCCTCTGAGTACACAAACGCAGTAGATCTGACAATCTGAGTCGTCATCTTCTGGAGCAAGTGGAATGAAAGCGCTTGGGAGCAGCATTTGCCTTGTGCTGGCTTTCTATCCTTATTCATGCTGAAAGGCAATACCTCATATTCCARAGCCTCTTCAGTCTGCCAGACACTTTGAGGGATTGTGGCATAATCTGTAACAATTGGCTATAGTCGCATCGCATTTCATCAACCCCCTCCCCAGGTGGCTTCCGGTTAAATATGATATTGCCAATGCCATTGTCATCCAGGTGTCATCGTTTGAATCGATCCAAGGACGGATTAGCTCTCTGCCGAGGGTGGTTATTTCCTTTGTGTTGTTCTTGTTTTCTTCCCCCTCTCTCACAACGTGACACAATTGACACTTTTGTATTGATCGGTCAATTATTGCAATGCATGACAAATCTGTGCCAGATGGGGGGTATGGGCACATGGGGAGCCGATTAAAACAAACATACTGTTTTTGCCGATAGCTCCTACTGCCGGCCGATAATGGCACAAGCACATGGGAAACCTGTCTCCTGCAGGATAGCCGTGGAATACCACCCCATCGACAAGAAATAGGCTATAAGGAAAAGGGTTTGTGGTAAAACATGATGGAGATTGTATTATTATTGATGGCGGATGATTTGTTGGATGAGGTGAGTTTCCTTACTATGTAAAGCACCTTGAGCTCATGGAAAAGCACTATATAAATCTACAAAATTATTATTAATATTGTACACTAGCTGCAGAGAACCTTATAGTACAGTAATGTAACGTGTTGATTAATGTCAACACAGTTATGTGCCTGTAAGCAAAAGTAATTTGCCATCATCAATGGATATCCCCTGTATCTAATTTGCTCAATTGAGCGAATAATAATAGCCAAATCCTATCTCCCGACAATGAGACACTTTCTATATTATCAGTAAGTCACCGCAGCTGACAAAGTGTGATCACTGGTTTAGAGGGGACCAATCAAATACCAAATATGAAGAAAGAATAAGAGAGGTAGAGCAAAAGAGATGGAGAGAGAGAGAAATTAAGTGAGAGAGTCAATGCAGGGGATAATCAAGGTCAGCGGTGTCTCATATTAACCATTTTCTGTTCTGATTGACGTGTTCTACATAGAAAGAGGCATGACTGCGGTCGACATATGGAGACTTGGCATTTCTGCTGTCCGGRGGGGAGCGATGCATATAGGGAACAAGGGTATGTAGGAGTGTCATGGAGTCGGCATTGCGCAGATCGTGTTTGATCGTCTCTTAAATTAGCTGCTGTTTGCAACACTGTGCTAGACTGGGAGCTTGGATGAGGGCTGGGCAGTCGACACATATACACAGATACCAGGAATGCAACCGTTTCCCTGCTACTGCGCAACCCTGTTAGACAACCCTGTTAATTTATGCAATGCCACAACTGACAATGGCAAGAGACACTTGGCTGTGTGATGTTTTTTGTGTCATATTGTAGCAACTGAGGGTGGAAGAGCCGCAGCGGGACTTGAACTATCAACCCTGTGATTACAGCCCAAGTAAACTTCCCCGTCTGGACCTGCTGGCAAAGGCTGTATTGCTATCCGATTACATACAGGGGCACTACAATACTCTGAATGTAACGTAATTCATGCTTGTACAAGATTTACATTTATATTGTGTACTGTAGATACAAACATTACAAGGCTACAGACACGTAGCTAATGTAAACTCCAATCATCAGTTTATGAATTTAAAAACACACGTGAAACATCAGATTAATTATGCAGCATATAAACTATAAAAGTTGCTCCACAGAGAGAGAATGCAGAAAGGAAAATGTTTGCGCACACAGACACACACGCAGATGCAGGTAAACACATACAAATAACACACATACACAGGAGCTGCATTTCAGACATCTATTGGAGTGCTATCTGAGCGGGGTGCGACAGTGATCGATTGCAGGCACATCTGGGCTGTAATAAGTAGGTCCCGTGTCCCACCTGTATTCAGGAGGGGAGAGACTCCCGCATAATTCATTCTCATACAAGGGGCAAGGTTTCAGAGATCCTACATAGCAGGGCCACTTCAGCGAAAGAACATAAAGGATTTAAAGGCAGGATCTGGAGTAAGTACAGCAGTGTAGGTATATAAATAACCATTGCCGTATGGTATTGTAATAAAAACACATTTAGTCTTGACCTGCAAATCGGTCACACGGCAGGTTGTCTTTGTCAATGGTTGATTATGACTGCGGTGTGGTGTGCTCCCATATTCAATAATGTGTTATATCAGTAATATGCTTTTCAGCATATATTTTCTGTATCTTCCCATGTCAATGTATAATTAGCTAAATGATCTAAAAGGCTTTAATTAATTCCAAGAATTCCTTTTGCAACCCCTGTTTCCCATTATCTCAGTCTTTTATGTCAGTCAATCAATCAAATGTATTTAAAAAGTTCTTCTTACATCAGCTGATGTCAAAAAGTGCTGTACAGAAACCCAGCCTAAAACCCCAAACAGCAAGCAATGCAGATGCAAAAGCACGGTGGCTAGGAACAACTCCCTAGAAAGGCCGGAACCTAGGAAGAAACCGAGAGAGGAACCAGGCTCTGAGGGGTCTTCGGGCATCTTCTGGCTGTGCCGGGTGGAGATTATGACAGAACATGGCCAAGATGTTCAAATATTCATAGATGACCAGCAGGGTCAAATAATATTAATCACAGTGGTTGTAGAGAGTGTAACAGGTCAGCACCTCAGGAGTAAATGTCAGTTCATTCAGAGTATCTCAGAGTCTGTAATGGATCCGCGGTCAAACGACCACCCCTCATCACTGTCAAACGCTCCCTAAAATAATTCAGCGAGCAGGCCTTTCTAATCGACCTGGCCCGGGTATCCTGGAAGGATATTGACCTCATCCTGTCAGTAGAGGATGCCTGGTTATTCTTTAAAAGTGCTTTCCTCGCCATCTTAAATAAGCATGCCCCATAAAAAAAAAAATGAACTAAGAACAGGTATAGCCCTTGGTTCACTCCAGACTTGACTGCCCTTAACCAGCACAAAAACATCCTGTGGCGTACTGCATTAGCAGTATAGCCCCCGCAATATGCAGCTTTTCAGGGAAGTTAGGAATCAATATATACAGGCAGTTAGGAAAGCAAAGGCTAGCTTTTTCAAACATAAATTTGCATCCTGTAGCACAAACTCCAAAACGTTTTGGMACACCGTAAAGTCCATGGAGAATAAGAGCACCTCCTCCCAGCTGCCCACTGCACTGAGGCTAGGAAACACTGTCACCACCGATAAATCTACGATAATCAAGAATTTCAATGAGAATTTTAATACAGCTGGCCATGCTTTCCACCTGGCTACCCTTACCCCGGCCAGCAGCTCTGCACTCCCCACAGCAACTTTCCCAAGCCCACCCCGCTTCTCCTTCACCCAAATCCAGATAGTTGATGTTCTGAAAGAGCTGAAAAATCTGGACCCCTACATATCAGCTGGGCTAGATATTCTGGACAGTCTCTTTGTAAAAATATCTGCCGCAATTGTTGCAACCCCTATTACTAGCCTGTTCAACCTCTCTTTRGTATCGTCTGAGATCCCTAAAGATTGGAAAGCTGTCGCGGTGATCCCCCTCTTCAAAGGGGGAAACACTCTAGACCCAAACTGTTACAGACCAATATCTATCCTGCCCTGCCTTTCTAAAGTCTTTGAAAGCCAAGTTAAAACTTCTTAAGTCTAGGGTCTAGATTCCTGAATTTCTGCCTGGCTGACGTGCCCAAAGTAAACTGCCTGTTACTCAGGCCCAGAAGCCAGGATATGCATATAACTGGTAGCATTGGATAGGAAACACTCTGAAGATTCTAAAACAATTCTGAGACTATAACTGAATTGACATGGCAGGCAAAAATCCAAAGAAAATCCGACCATAATTTTTTTTWSAGCTCCCATGCTCTTATTATGGAAACCTATGTATCTCCGTCACCCAGATTGCAAATCTTATAGCTTCCACTAGATAGCAACAGTCTTTATTCATGGTTTCAGGCTTCTTTTGTAAAACAAACAAGTATTTGGAGTTTTGTTATGGGACCATCTGAAACAAATCAGTCTTCGGTTGCGCGATTACGAAATGTCGTATCCTATTGAACATACTACTTTCCGTGTGAAATATTATAGTTTATTTACATTTTAGAGTACCTGAGGATTGTATAGAAACGTTGTTTGACTTGTATGGATCAAGTTTACCGGTAGCTTTCCCTTGGGATTGCAAACAGAGGAAGATCTTCAAAGGTAAGTGATTTATTTAATCGCTATTTGTGATTTTGCGAAGCCTGTGCTGGTTGAAAAATATGTTGATGGGGCACTGTCCTCAGACAATCACATGGTATGCTTTCGCCGTAAAGCCTTTTTGAAATCTGACAACGCAGTTAGATTAATCGCTTACCTTTTATAATCTTCGGATGTTTGCACTCACGAGACTCCCAGTTACACAATAAATGTTATTTTTGTTCGATAAATATTAGTTTTATAACAAAAAAACGCCATTTGGGTRGCGCGTTATGGTCAGAAAACCACATGCTCGTTCCGGTCCTGAAAGGCAAGAGAAAATTCCAAAAAGTATCAGATTCAAAAAATAATACTAAAAATATTTATAATCATGCAATCACAAGTGAAATATACCAAAACACAGCATAGCTTGTTGTTAATCCATCTATCTTGTTAGATATTGAAAATATGCTTTACAGTGAAAGCAATCCAAGCGTTTGTGAGTGTATCAGTCAATGCTAGAACAGTTAGCCTTAAATTAGCTTGGTCACGAAAGTCAGAAAAGCAATAAAATTAATCGCTTACCTTTGATAATCTTCGGATGTTTGTACTCACGAGACTCCCAGTTACACAATAAATGTTCTTTTTGTTCGATAAATATTAGTTTTATAACKAAAAAKCGCCATTTGGGTTGCACGTTATGTTCAGAAAACCACAGCCTCATTCCGTTCCTGAAAGGCAGACAAATTCCAAAAAGTATCCGTAATGTTCGTAGAAACGTGTCAAACGTTTTTTATAATCAATCCTCAGGTTGTTTTTAACACACATAATTAATAATATTTCAACCGGACGATAACCTACTCAGTAAAAGAGAGAAAGAAAATGTCGAGCTACCCCTCTCAAACGCAGGAACTAATCAAAGGACACCTGACTCGTTTTGAAAAATCTCGCTCATTTTTCAAAATAAAAGCCTGAAACTATGTCTAAAGCCTGGTCACAGCCTGAGGAGGCCATTGGAAAAGGAATCTGGTTGATACGCCTTTAAATGGAGGAGGGGCAGGTAACAGAACAGGGATATTTTTTTAAGAAAAGCACTTCCGGGTTGTATTTCCTCAGATTTTCGCATGCAGAATCAGTTTTGTTATACTCACAGACAATATTTTGACAGTTTGGGAAACTTTGGAGTGTTTTCTATCCTAATCTGTAAATTATATGCATATTCTACGATCTGGGCCACGGAAATAGTCTGTTTACGTTGGGAACGTTATTTAAAAYAAATTAGAATAATTTGGCAATCAAGGAAAACTCTATGTCGGGCGCAAACTCAACACCTCTCATCACCCCGAGAAAACCATCCCCACAGTGAAGCATGGTGGTGGCAGCATCATGCTGTGGGAAGGTTTTTCATCGGCAGGGACTGGTCAGAATTGAAGGAAATGGATGGTGCTAAATGCAGGGACATTCTTGAGGGAAACCTGTCTCAGTCTTCCAGAGATTTGAGACTGAGACGGAGGTTCACCTTCCAGCAGGACAATGACCCTAAGCATTCTGCTAAAGCAACACTTGAGTGGATTAAGGGGAAACATTTAAATGTCTTGGAATGGCCAAGTCAAAGCCCAGACCTCAATCCAATTGAGAATCTGTTGTATGACTTAAAGATTGCTGTACACCTGTGGAACCCATCCAACTTGAAGGAGCTGGAGCAGTTTTTCCTTGAAGAATGGGCAAAAATCCCAGTTGTTAGATGTGCCAAGCTTATAGAGACATACCCCAATAGACTTGCAGCTGTAATTGCTGCAAAAGGTGGCTCTACAAAGTATTGACTTCAGGGGGGTGAATAGTTATGCACGCTCAAGTTTTCTGTTTTGTTGTCTTATTTCTTGTTCGAATCACAATCAAAAAATATTTTGCATCTTCAAAGTGGTAGGCATGTTGTGTAAATCAAATGATACAAACCCCCCCAAAATCTATTTGAATTCCAGGTTGTAAGGCAACAAAATAGGAAAAATGCCAAGGCGTGTGAATACTTTCGCAAGCCACTGTAAGTGGAAGCCTTCCCTTTTGCTAGTCAGACAAAATCGACTGAACCTTAACTGTTAGCTCAGCTGTAACAAGCCTTTTGTGAGGTGCTACGCCAAGTGAGTTTCCATGATGTATGGAGGAAAGGCTCTATAGATTGCTTTGTGTGGTTAATTTGTTCAGCTCATTAAATATTGAGCAAGTCGCAGATTTGTGCGATTGCCAATATACTGGCTCTGGTGGACTTTGTTATGCCTGGGAGCATGTGAAATCCCAAATAGAGTCAATATGCATTCCTCATTGTTAGGGCCCCACCTCATCGCTCAGGCTCCCCCCTCATCTCTCAGGCCAATGACTGTCTCAGGCCCCTCTAAGATGTCACAAATGTTTCTTCTGTTTTCCCACAGTTCTGTTAACGTCAATTCTGTTTTCCAGGCAGTTCTGTTAACGTTACGGCGAGCACAGTTGGCAACACTGATAGCGAGGGAAGTAGCTAGCTCGCTAGGACACCGGTACATAGTGCCGCCCTTCTGCCAACTGAGCATTGTTTTTTTAGTTTTTTTGGGGGGCGGGGGCGAAGGAGCACTGTGTGCCCATGTCCTCTAGCTAACTACTTCCCTCGCCTATATGACGGTGTCACCGGCAGTATTTAACGTTACGACCTGTGTTGTATGGAGGTATCCGCTTCTCACTGGACATGTGCATCACAGAGTATCTGTATAATGTTAGCCTCTCTCGATTAGATATTGTCCTTAGACAATGTCAGCCAGTGTTGTATAGCCTCTCTCATATTAGCTACTGCCGGTGACACTGTGATACATATGCCCAGTGGGAAGCACCTCTGGTCGGCAAGCCCTCCATACAACACCGGTGCACTGTGATATAGCTGCCCAGTGAATAGCACCTTACATCGACAAGTACTTCATACAATTCTGGCTAACATTGCCTATGGGAGTTAGCTAGCTACCTAATCGTTTTGCAGACCAGAAGTGTCTGCATAGCCTCTTCTGTCTGGGACCCATAGAACAAGGAAGTAGGCTGAGCCAATAGAAAGAGGGGCGGAGGCAGGTTTCTTTGAGCAGTTTTTCCCTTGGCGGTCTTTCTCTGCATCTGGACCTCTAACTCACTCTCTCTCTCTCTCTCTCTCTCTCACACAGACAGTGTTGGGGAGGTAACTTTCTAACTGTAATCCGTTACAGTTACTTGTTACCTGTCCAAAATTGAAATCAGTAACATAACTTTTGGATCACCCAAACTCAGTAATGTAATCTGATTACATTCTGTTACTTTTAGATTACTTTCCCTTAACCTCTCTTGGGCACGTGAGACGGTAGCGTCCCACCTCTTCAACAGCCAGTGAAAATGCTGGGCGCCAAATTCAAATACAGAAATACTCATTATTAATATTCATAAAACAAAACATATTTTACATAGGTTTAAAGATGAACTTCTTGTGAATCCAACCACGGTGTCAGATTTAAAAATTGCTTTACGGCAAAAGCATACCTTACGGTTATAAGAACATAGCCCACTAGACAAATCATTACAAACAGTAGCCAGCCAGATAGAACAGTTACACAATTTAGAAATAGAGATACAATTAATCCCTTTGATGATCTTCATATGGTTGCACTCAGCAGACATTCATTTACTCAATAAATGTTCCTTTTGTTCGATAAAGTCTCTTTATACCCAAAAACCTCCATTTTGTTCAAGCGTTTTCTTCAGTAATCCACAGGCTCAAACGCAGTCAAAACAGGAAGACAAAAAAATCAAAATTGTATCCGTAAAGTTCATAGAAACATGTCAAACAATGTTTATATTCATACTGCAGGTTGTTTTTTGCCTAAATAATCGATAATATTTCAACCGGACAATAACGTCGTCAATATAAAATGTAAACAAGAAACGCACTCTCTCGGTTGTACGCATGAAAAAGCTCCATGAAACTTTAGGGTCCAGTCATTCAGACTGCTCTTACTTCCTCATTTTTCAGAATACAAGACTGAAACACTTTCTAAAGACTGTTGACATCTAGTGGAAGGCATATAAACTGCAGTTTGAGTCCTAAGTCAATGGATACTGTAATGGCATTGAATAGAAAACTACAAAACCAAAAAAATATATACTTCCTGAATGGATTTTTCTCAGGTTTTCGCCTGCCAAATCAGTTCTGTTACACTCACAGACACTATTGGAACAGTTTTGGAAACTTTAGAGTGTTTTCCATCCAAATCTACCAGTTATATGCATATCATATCTTCTGGGCCTGAGAAACATGCAGTTTAATTTGGGCATGCATTTCATCCAAAATTCCGAATGCTGCCCCCTACCCTAGAGAAGGTAATAATACTCTGAGTAAAAGATAATGTTTTGGGATTTTCACCCTCCAGATAATAAAGCAAGTTGTATGGTTTAGGCAGTGCCATCAGTGGGATATGACAAAAAATGTATCGTGGTGATTTTTATCACAAGTAGACAGGGATTTACCTTTCAATGGTTGCTATTTTTTTCAAACTTTCTATGAAAATATGTATTTCTTTCTTTCGGGATAWGAATACCAAGTATATCCACTTCACCGTCAGACCAATTTATTGGTAAACTACACGGTAATGTAAAAGTAAAGAAAAATTGCGACCCAATACGTACTATGGTACATTTATCATAGTTTGGTAGTAATCCAGAGAGATTAGAGAAATTATCTAGATCCTTTATGAGACTGTGCAAGGATTCATATTGAAGATTTAAAAGAAAACATAAGTCGTCAGCATATAATGACAACTTCGTTTCTTAGCCCTGGAATTCTAGCCCCTTGATATTACTGTTGGATATGATTTTAATAGCTAACATTTCTTTGGCCATAACGAATAGATATGCCGACAGAGGACAACCTTGTTTTACTTCTCTTGACATTTTAATAGTTCCTGAGAAGTAGCAATTATTCACTATTTACACCTGGGGTTACTATACATAACGTTAACCTATTGTATAAGAGATTCTCCAAAATTAAAATAGTCCAGGAATTTATATATAAACTCCAGTTGTCCTTTATCAAAGGTCTTTTCAAAGTCAGCTATGAATATCAGGTCTGGTTTCCCAGATTTTTCATAGTGGTTTATTGTTTCCAGTAGTTGTCTTCTATATCTCCAATGTATAGCCCATGTAAAAAAAACTGTCTGATTAGGATGAAAAATATCCAACAATACCTTTTCAATTGTAAGCGCTGTACATTTTTCTAGAATCGTGGTGTCACAATACATGTAAGGGGCCTCCAGTTTTTTAGGTGGACTGGATCTTTATATTTGTTCTGTTTCAGTAATACTGAAATCAATCCTTCTTGCTGAGTATTTGATAGTCTAATATTTTTATAGGATTGGTTAAAACATGTTAATAATGGACCTTTGAGTAAATAAAAAAATATTTGATATGCCTCAACTGGTATGCTATCCAGCCCTGGAGTTTTCCTGGACTTGAAGGCTTCAATTGCATCTAGAAGTTCCTCCCGTGTATTTAGGCTTTCAAGTGAGTCTTTGTGTACTGTACATATGTTAATTTTACACTATTAATAGAAATAAATGCTTACAATTAAAATCAGTTAGTGGAGATGGAGGAGACTGAAATGAAAACATACAGTGCATTCGGAAAGTATTCAGACCACTTTAATTTTTCCACATTTTGTTATGTTACAGCCTTATTCAAATATTGAAAAAAAAATGTTCATCAATCTACACGCAATACCCCACAATGAAAAAGGAAAAACAGTTTTATAGACATTTTTTGCAAATGTATTATAAATAAAAAACAGAAATCAAATTTACATACATAAGTATTCAGACCCTTTACTCAGTAGTTCGTTGAAGCACCTTTGGCAGCGATTACAGCCTRGAGTCTTCTTGGCTATGATGGCTACGAGATTTGCACACCTGTATTTGTGGAGTTTTTCCCATTCTTCTCTGCAGATCCTCGCAATCTCTGTCAGGTTGGATGGGGAGTGTCGCTGCACAGCTATTTTCAGGTCTCTCCAGAGATGTTTGATCGGGTCCAGGACCGGGCTCTGGCTGGCCCACTTAAGGACATTCAGAGACTTGTGCCGAAGCCACTCCTGCGTTGTCTTGGCTGTAGGCTTAGGGTCGTTGTACTGTTGGAAGGTGAACCGTCGCCCCAGTCTGAGGTCCTGAGCGCTCTGGAGCAGGTTTTCATCAAGGATCTCTCTGTACTTTGCTCTGTTCATCTTTCCCCCGATCCTGACTAGTCTCCCAGTCCCGGCCGCTGAAAAACATCCCCTCAGTATGATGCTGCCACCACCATGCTTCGCCGTAGCGATCGTGCCAGGTTTCCTCAGTGATGCTTGGCATTCAGTTAAACCAATCGTGCTTTAATCCGACGAGAGAATCTTGTTTCTCAGGTTCCTTTTGGTGCCTTTTGGCAAACTCCAAACGGGCTGTTTTGTGCCTTTTACCGAGGAGAGGCTTCCGTCTGGCCACTTTACAATAAAGGCCTGATTAGTGGAGTGCTGCAGAGAGAGTTGTCCTTCTGGAAGGTTCTCCCATCACCACAGAGGAACTCCGGAGCTCTGTCAGAGTGACCATCGGGTTCTTCTCCCCCAATCTCCCCCGTGTCCAGCTCTAGGAAGAGTCTTGGTGTTTCCAAACAAAAATATTAGAGGCCACTCTGTTCTTTGGGACCTTCAATGCTGCAGKAATGTTTTGGATACCCTTCCCCAGATATGTGCCTCGACACAATCCTGTCTCGGAGCTCTACGAACAATTCCTTCGACCTCATGGCTTGGTTTTTGCTCTGACATGCACTGTCAACTGAGAGACCTTATATAGACACGTGTGTGCCTTTCCAAATCATGTCCAATCAGGTGGACTCCAAGTTGTATAAAGATTTGAAGGATGATCAATGGAAACAGGATGCACTTGAGATACATTTTGAGTCTTATAGCAAAGGGTCTGAATAAGGTATTTCTGTTTTTTATTTTTAATACATTTTCCCCCAAAAAGTAAAACCTGTTCACTTTGTCACTATTGTGTGTAGATTGATGAGGAACACAAATTATAATGTAATCAATTTTAGAATGGCTGTAACTTCCGGCGCAGACAGAGATGGCTGCCTCGCTTCGCGTTCCTAGGAAACTATGCAGTATTTTGTTTTTTTACGTGTTATTTATTACATTGGTACCCCAGGTAATCTTAGGTCTTATTACATACAGTCGGGAGGAACTACTGGATATAAGAGCAACGTCAAATCACCATCATTACGACCAGGAACACGACTTTCCCGAAGCGGATCCTATGTTTTGCCCACCACCCGGGACAATGGATCGGATCCCAGCCTGCGAACCAATACAACGACGCCGTAAAAGGGGCAGACGAAGCGGTCTTCTGGTCAGACTCCGGAGGTGGGCACATCGCGCACCGCTCCCGAGCATACTACTCGCCAATGTCCAGTCTCTTGACAACAAGGTTGATGAAATCCGAGCAAGGGTAGATTCCAGGGAGACTTCAGAGACTGTAACGTTCTTTGCTTCACGGAAACATGGATCACTCGAGACACGCTATCGGAGTCGGTACAGCCAGCTGGTGTCTTCACGCATCGCAAACAAACATCTTTCTGGTAAGAAAAGGGGCGGCAGGGTATGCCTTATGATTAACGAGATGTGGTGTGATCATAACAACATACAGGAACTCAAGTCCTTCTGTTCACCTGACTTAGAGTTCCTCACAATCAAATGTCGACCGCATTATCAACCAAGAGAATTCTCTTCGATTATAATCACAGCCGCATATATTCCCCCCCAAGCAGGCACATCGATGGCCCTGAACTAAATTTATTTGACTCTATGTAAACTGGAAACCACATATCCTGAGGCTGCATTCATTGTAGCTGGGGATTTTTACAGGCTAATCTGAAAGCAAGACTCCCTAAATTATATCAACATATCGACTGTGCTACCAGGGCTGGTAAAACCCTGGATCATTGTTATTCTAACTTTCGCGACGCATATAAGGCCCTCCCCGCCTCATTTCGAAAAGCTGACCACGAATCAATTTTGTTGATTCCAGCCTATAGACAGAAACTAAAACAGGAAGCTCCCGCTCTCAGGTCTGTTCAACG
This sequence comes from Salvelinus sp. IW2-2015, assembly GCF_002910315.2. Classification (NCBI taxonomy): domain Eukaryota; kingdom Metazoa; phylum Chordata; class Actinopteri; order Salmoniformes; family Salmonidae; genus Salvelinus; species Salvelinus sp. IW2-2015. The sequence goes on along the minus strand of NC_036850.1, from coordinate 583,955 downwards.
CTGGTCCGACCAATCTGATTCCACGCTTCAAGATTGCTTCAATAACGTGGATTGGAGTATGTTCCGCATTGCGTCAAACACAACATTGACGAATACGCTGATTCGGTGAGAGAGTTCATTTGCAAGTGCATTGGCGATGTTGTACCCACAGCAATTATTAAAACATTCCCCAACCAGAAACCGTGGATTGATGGCAGCATTCGTGAACCACTGCTTTTAACCAGGGCAAGGTGACCGGAAACATGACCGAATACAAGCAGTGTAGCTATTCCCTCCGCAAGGCAAACAAGCTAAGCGTCAGTATAGAGACAAAGCAGAGTCGCAATTCAACGGCTCAGACACCAGAGGTATGTGGCAGGGTCTACAGTCAATCACGGAGTACAAAAGAAAAACCAGCCCCGTCGCGGACCAGGATGTCTTACTAAACAACTTCTTTGCTCGCTTTGAGGACAATACAGTGCCACTGACACGGCCCGCTACCAAAACCTGCGGACTCTCCTTCACTGCAGCTGACGTGAGTAAAACATTTAAACGTGTTAACCCTCGTAAGGCTGCAGGCCCAGACGGATCCCCAGCCACTTCCTCAGAGCATGCGCAGACTAGCTGGCCGGTGTGTTTACGGACATATTCAATCAATCCTTATCCCAGTCTGCTGTTCCCACATGCTCAAAGGGCCACCATTGTTCCTGTTCCAAGAAGGCTAAGGTAACTGAGCTCACAACTACCGCCCCGTAGCACTCACTTCCGTCATCATGAAGTGCTTTGAGAGACTAGTCAAGGACCATCACCTCACCCTACCTGACACCTAGACCCACTCCAATTTGCTTCTGCCCCAATAGGTCCACAGACGACACAGACGACACTGCACACTGCCCTAACTCATCTGGACAAGAGGAATACCTATGTGAGAATGCTGTTCATCGACTACAGCTCAGCATTTAACACATAGTACCCTCCAAACTCGTCATAAGCTCGAGACCCTGGGCGTCGACCCACCCTGTGCAACTGGGTACTGGACTTCCTGACGGGCCGCCCCAGATGGTGAGGGTAGGTAACAACATCTCCACCCCGCTGACCTCAACACTGGGGCGCCCACAAGGGTGCGTTCTGAGGCCTCTCCTGTATCCCTGTTCACCACGACTGCGTGGCCATGCATGCCTCCAACCAATCATCAAGTTTGCAGACGACACTACAGTGGTAGGCTTGATTACCAACAACGACGAGCAACCTACAGGGAGGAGGTGAGGGCCCTCGGACTGTGGTGTCAGGAAAATAACCTCAACTCAACGTCAACAAAACAAAGGAGACGATCGTGGACTTCAGGAAACAGCAGAGGGAGCACCCCTATCCACATCGACGGGCAGTAGTGCAGAGGGTAGAAAGTTTTAAGTCTCGGCGACACATCACGGACAACTGAATTGGTCCAACCACACAGACAGCTGGTGAAGAAGGCGCAGCAGCGCCTCTTCAACCTCAGGAGGCTGAAGAAATTCGGCTTGTCACCAAAAGCACTTACAAACTTTACAGATGCACAATCCAGAGCATCTTTTTGGGCTGTATCACCGCCTGGTACGGTAACTGCTCCGCCCACAACCTTAAGGCTCTCCAGAGGGTGGTGAGGTCTGCACAACGCATCACCGGGGGCAAACTACCTGCCCTCCAGGACACCTACACCACACGAGTACAAGGACGCCATAAAGCTCATCAAGGACAACAACCACCCGAAGCCACTGCCTGTTCACCCTGCTATCATCCAGAGGCGAGGTCAGTACAGGTGCTCAAAGCAGGACCGAGGGACTGAAAAACAGCTTCTATCTCAAGGCCATCAGACTGTAAACAGCCACCACTAACATTGAGTGGCTGCTGCCATACATGTAAAAATGTATCACTAGCCACTTTAAACAATGCCACTTAATATAATGTTTACATACCCTACATTACTCATCTCATATGTATATACTGTACCTATACCACCTACTTCATCTTGCCATCTTTATGTAATACATGTATCACTAGCCACTTAACCTTTCTGAACCCGCATCCCGGATCCGGGATCATTCTCATCAGAAACGCTGACTAGAATAGCCTAGCCTAGCGCCACAGGGATATTATATATATAATTTCATGAAATCACAAGTCCAATACAGCAAATGAAAGATAAACATCTTGTGAATCCACAACATGTCCGATTTTTAAAATGTTTTACAGCGAAAACACAACATATATTTATGTTAGCTCACCACCCTATCCCAAAATACACAGCCATTTTACCCAAGATAGCTTTCACAAAACCCACAAATAGAGATAAAATTAATCACTAACCTTTGAACAACTTCATCAGATGACAGTCATATGACATCATGTTATACAATACATTAATGTTTTCTTCAATCTGATGTGCATATTTATATCCACAAATCGTGGTTTTACATTGGCGCCATGTTCCGAAATGGCTCCAAAATAGCGAAAGTAATTACAGATAGCAACGTGAAATACAGAAATACTCATCATACACTTTGATGAAAGATACATGTTGTACATATAATTAAAGCAACACTGGTTCTTAATGCAACCGCCGTGTTAGATTTAAAAAATAACTTTAGTAAAAAGCACAGCATGCAATAATCTTAGACAGCGCTCAGCCATTCTCCGCCATGTTGGAGTCAACAGAGTCAACAGAAATACGAAATAACATCATAAATATTCCCTTACCTTTGTTGAACTTTCATTAGAATGCAGTGCCAGGAATCCTAGTTCCACAATAAATCGTTGTTTTGTTTTAGAATGTCCATTTCTTCTGTCGAATTAGCAACTTTGGCTAGCATGTGTAGCTCACGTGTCCATACAGATTTGCGCAATGAACGATATCTTCAAAAAGTTATATTAAAAGTCGAATAAACTGGTCAAACTCAGTTGAGAATCAATCTTCAGGATGTTTTTCTCACATATATCCAATAACGTCCCAGACGGAGAATTTCTTCATGTCGATCTAACGCAGTGCAGACAAAGACATGACATTCCCAATGTGCGCGGCCAAGTACTGGCAATCTGCCTGACCACGCACTCCAAAGACTCTCATCCGGTCCCACATGAAGCTATATGCTTCATTCCACGTTCTACTGCCTGTTGACATCTAGTGGAAGGCGTATGAAGTGCATACAGATCCATAAATATTAGGCAATTGAATAGGCGATGCCTTTCACAGAGACCCATTTCAGAATTTTCACTTCCTGTTTGGAAGTTTGCCTATGCCGTTCTGTACCATCACTCATTCATATATCTTTATGTACATATTCTTCATCCCTTTACTCTTGTGTGTATAAGGTAGCTGTTGTGAAATTGTTAGGTTATATTACTTGTTGGTTATTACTGCATTGTCGGAACTAGAAGCACAAGCATTTCGCTACGCTCGCATTAACATCTGCTAACCATGTGTATGTGACAAATAGCATTTGATTTGATTTGATTTGATTTGAACAAATTGTGGAAAAAGGGAAGAGGTCTGAATACTTTCTGAATGCAATGTGTGCTTAAAGTACTTTGCTTCCTCTTCTAAATATTGTTTTGTGAATCATGGATGACTCTGTCATTTGTAACAAGTTTCTGTAAATTATTTTTGGTAGCATTTATATGTTGATGATAAAACAATTATCTGGTGCATTTTTCTCCATATTACATCCAGTTGGCCTTATTTTTTAATATTTTACATTTGCTTTTTCGTCAAAAAGTTCCTCGATTTCTTTTGGTTTTCCCTCTAACATATTCAGAGCCTCTATGTTTCAGTTTTTATTGCTATCTATCTGTACCGTTAGTTCCTCTATTTCCTTTGTTAATATGATATATTTTGACCTAATCTGTTCGTTTTTTTTGTCTTCACATTTATTCTACAATGTAGAAAATTGTCAAAATACAGAAAAACCCTGGAATGAGTAGGTGTGTCCAAACTTTTGACAGGTACGGTATATATAACATAAACATACTGTTGACACCTAGGCTTTGGTGTGTTGTTCTGCTTAGTGTGCTAGGTTTTGACACTCTTATGTAGGTGTCATAACCAGCCATAAAATAACTACAGTGGTAGCATTTGTGGGGTTTTGCACTCTTATGTAGGTGTCATAACCAGTCATAAAATAACACAATATATGTAACAACAGGTCTCCCCAGGTGTAAAGACAGCGTTATGACCATGTTATAACAGGCTATGACACCTTACGTTAGCTGTTATGACATATTATGAAACGGTTATGACCGTGTTATGACGCTGGCAAAGTGTTACCGAAAAAGTCATGTATAAATTCTTCGGTCTTCYTTAAATACAAGTTGTCATCCAGTAGGCTTGGATTAGATGTCCATTACCTTCYCCCTTGTGGAAATGCTGTACTAGTAAGGTGTATACCAATTATTTGAACGGTCCGACTGCATTCTGTCCCCTATCAACACTTTTTAAACTTTTGGTGATAGCGAGAAATACATAAGAAAATAATCAAGATGACTAGCTTGATTGAGCTTCCGCGATGTATATCTCACTAGGTCAGGATATTTAAGCCTGCATAAGGGTGATAGTTTGTAATGTGATTTCCTTTACAGTCCATTGAGGTACTTAAACCTGTAGTATAATCTCCCACCATAACAATAGAGATATGTATTGCTTTTAAGATCAATAAATTATTAGATATATTTTCAAAGAAGTGTGGATCATCATTATTTGGACCGTATAGATTAAGAGCCAAATCTGTTTATGGTCCAATAGCATATTTAAAAGATGTCACCTTCCTTGCGGATCTGTTTGAACAGTTTGCAAATTTGGATCGAAATTATTGTAAATTTAATATCAACAACCCTTTTCAGTTTCTTTGCCCATGGGATAAATATATTTGACCCTCCCAAGTCCTTTTTACACACAACTTCATCTAAAAGTGTTGAATGAGTTCTGTGTAAACAATAGATATGCCCCTTATTATATTAGTCCAGATGTTAGACAGGATTCAATAGTGGTATGAGCAGTACTCGTGTGCAAAGCTATTTCCAATCCATTTTAAAGGAACTTGCAAGAAGATGGATTTGCTTTGCATAATCACCGTAAGAGCTCCTCTCATCTCACCAATGGTTATTAAATCAGTAATCAAAGAGCTCTCTGCCCATTTGAGACATAATCAATTAATGTTAAGTACATGTTAACACTTAATTGATCCCCCTTTTGCTTATTGAGAGTGAGTAGTGAAACATATGGCACTGGGTTGCACACTTATGTTTCAACCCATTAACAGCTGTAAAGACAGCTAAACAATGACCGTGTCCGCATACCCATACTTGCGTCCTAAATAGTAGGCCATTTGAATATGTCAAAAAATTAAGTTTAATGGTGTGTGACATTTCGAAAATGAAGTATACTCTAAATGCCAGGATGTTATACTCATTTTGTACTTTTCATCTATACTAAACAAAAATATAAATGCAACCTGTAAAGTGTTGGTCCCATGTTTCATGAGCTAAAATAAAATATCCCAGAAATTTTCCATATGCACAAAAATCATATTTCTTTCAAATTTTGGGCACAGATTTGTTTACATCAATGCTAGTGAGCATTTCTCCTTTGCCAAGATAATCCATCCACCTGACAGGTGTGGCATATCAAGAAGCTGATTTTACAGCATGGTCATTGCACAGGTGCACCTAGTGCTGGGGGGCAATAAAAGGCCACTCTAAAATATGCAGTTTTGTCACACAACACAATGCCACAAATGACTGAAGTTTTAAAGGACTGTGCAATTGGCATGCTTACTGCTGGAATGTCCACCAGAGCTGTAGCCAGAAAATGTAATGTGTAACAATGCCGGTCCAGGACCTCCACATCCAACTTCTTCACCTGTGGGATTGTGTGTGACCAGTCACCCGGACAGCTGATGAAACTGTGGGTTTGCACAACCAAAGAATTTCTGCACCAACTGTAAAAAATAATCTCAGGGAAGCTCATCTGCATGCTCGTCGTCTTCACCAGGGTCTTGACCTGACTGCAGTTCGCAGTCGTAACTGACTTCAGTGGGCAAAAGCTCCCCTTCGATGGCCCCTGGCACGTTGGACAAGTGTGCTCTTCAGGGATGAATCCCGGAATTTCGCAGCCACAATGCATTGGAAGAGGGGGGGTTAAGAGCTTTGATAGCTGGAGCTCTTCAAGTAAAAAAGAACAACTTGGAAGATGACGGATAACGAAGCTTCTGCAGTGGTGGTCAAATGTAACTCATAGCACCATTTAAATCCATTATTAAAACATATGGCACCACAACAAACCTACCAAGAGATGGCCGCCCACCACAACTCACAGACCAGGCAAGGAGGGCATAAAAAAGAGAGGCAACAAAGAGACCAAAGATAACTTTTAAGGAGCTGCAAAGCTCCACAGCGGAGATTGGAGTATCAGTCCATAGGACCACTTTAACCTCTCTAGGGTACGTGAGACGGTAGCGTCCCACCTCTTCAACAGCCAGTGAAACTGCAGGGTGCCAAATTCAAAACAACAGAACTCCCATAATTAAAATTCCTCAAACATACATGTATTTTACACCATTTTAAAGATACACTTGTTGTAAATCCAGCCACAGTGTCCGATTTCAAAAAGGCTTTACGACGAAAGCAAACCAAACGATTATGCTAGGTGAGTGCCTATTCACAGAATAACACAGCCATTTTCCCAGCCAAAGAGAGGATTCACAAAAAGCAGAAATATAGATAAAAGTAATCACTAACCTTTGATGATCTTCATCAGATGACACTCATAGGACTTCATGTTACATAATACCTGTATGTTTTGTTCGGTAAAGTTCATATTTCTATAAAAAAATGCTGAGTTTACATTGGTGCGTTWRGTTCAGAGGTTCGAAAACATCCTTTGATTTTGCAGAGAGCCACATCAATTTACAGGAATACTCATAATAAACATTGCTAAAAGATAGAGCTGTTATGCATGGAATTTTAGATGCACTTCTCCTTAATGCAACCGTTGTGTCAGATTTCAAAAAAGCTTTACGGAAAAAGCAAACCATGCAATAATCTGAGTCGGCGCTCAAGGCCCAAACAAGACGCAAATATATCCGCCATATTGTGCAGTCAACAGAAGTCAGAAATAACATTATAAACATTCACTTACCTTTGATGATCTTCAAAGATCGACAAAGGAGCTTTGATGATCAGCACTCCCAGGAATCCCAGTTCCACAATAAATGTTTGTTTTGTTCGATAATGTCCATCATTTATGTCCAAATTCCTCCTTGTTGTTCTAGCTTTCAGTACACTTTCAAAACTCACGACGCGCGGTCAAGTCCAGCTGAAAGTACGGACGAAAAGTWAAAAATGTTATATTACAGTCCGTAAAAACATGACAAACGAAGTATTGATTCAATCTTTAGGATGTTTTTAACATAATTCTTCAATAATGTTCCAACCGGAGAATTCCTTTGTCTTCAGAAGTGCGATGGAACAGAGCTCGCTCTCACATGAACGCGCATGGTCAGCGCATGTTCAGGTCATGGTAGACCTTACTCAATCCCCTCTCATTCAGCCCCACTTCACAGTAGAAGCATCAGACAAGGTTCTAAAGACTGTTGACATCTAGTGGAAGCCTTAGGAAGTGGAAGCCTTAGGAACTGTTGACATCTAGTGTAAGCCTTAGCAACAACACTGTATCTTCAATAGGAGCTGAGTTGAAAATCGACCAACCTCAGATTTTCCACTTCCTGGTTGGATTGTTTCTCAGGTTCTTGCCAGCCATATGAGTTCTGTTATACTCACAGACATCATTCAAACAGTTTTAGAAACTTCAGAGTGTTCCCTATCCAAATCTACTAATAATATGCATATTCTAGCTTTTATGTTTTTGTAGCAGGCCGTTTACTCTGGGCATGCTTTTCATTCAGACGTGAAAATACTGCCCCCTACCCCAAAGAAGTTAAGCCGTACACTCCACAGAGCTGGGATTTACGGAAGAGTGTCCAGAAAAAGGCCAACTTCTCTAGGGTAGTGGGCAGCATTCGGAATTTTGGATGAAAATCATGCCCAATTTAAATTGCCTGCTTCTCAGGCCCAGAATATATGATATGCATATAACTGGTAGATTTGGAAAGAAAACACTCTAAAGTTTCCAAAACTGTTAAAAAAGTGAGTATAACAGAACTGATTTGGCAGGCGAAAACCTGAGAAAAATCCATTCAGGAAGTATTTTTTMMTTGTTGGTTTTGTAGTTTTCTATTCAATGCCATAACAGTATCCATTGACTTAGGACTCCAACTGCAGTTTATATGCCTTCCACTAGATGTCAACAGTCTTTAGAAATAGTTTCAGGCTTGTATTCTGAAAAATGAGGGAATAAGAGCATTCGGAATGACTGGACGCTAAAGTGTCGCAGAGCTTTTTCATGCGCTCGACAGAGAGAGAGCAATTCTTGTTTACCTTTTAAATTGACAACGTTATTGTCCGGTTGAAATATTATCAATTATTTAGGCTAAAAACAACCTGAGGATTGAATATGAACATCGTTTAACATGTTTCTATGAACCTTAAGGATACAATTTGGATTGTTTTGTCTTCCTGTTTTGACTGTGTTTGAGCCTGTGGATTACTGAAGAAAACACGCGAACAAAACGTTTTTGTATATAAAGAGACTTTATCGAACAAAATAAACATTTATTGAGTAAATTAATGTCTGCTGAGTCAACCATATGAATATCATATGAATATCATCAAAGGTAAGGGATTCATTTTATCTCTATTTCTGACTCTGACTCTGTTCTACTTGGCTGGTTACTGTTTGTAATGAATTGTCTAGTGGGCTATGTTCTCAAATAATCGTAAGGTATGCTTTCGCCGTAAAGCATTTWWWAAATCTGACACCGTGGTTGGATTRACAAGACGTTCYTCTTTAAACCTATGTAAAATATGTTTTGTTTTCTGAATTTTTATAATGAGTATTTCTGTATTTGAATTTGGCGCCCAGCAGTTTCACTGGCTGTTGAAGAGGTGGGACGCTAACGTCCCACATACCCAAGAGAGGTTAAAAACATCCTAAAGATTGATTCTATACTTAGTCTGACATGTTTCTACGACCTGTAATATAACTTTTTGGACTTTTCGTCCGTACTTTCCAGCGACAGCCCCGAAACCTGAAGGATCTGGAGAAGGTCTGTATGGAGGAGTGGGCCAAAATCCCTGCTGCAGTGTGTGCAAACCTGGTCAAGAACTACAGGAAACTTATGATATCTGTAATTGCAAACAAAGGTTTCTGTACCAAATATTAAGTTCTGCTTTTCTGATGTATCAAATACTTATGTCATGCAATAAAATGCAAATTAATTATTTGAAAATCATACAATGTGATTTTCTGGATTTTTGTTTTAGATTGCGTCTCTCACAGTTGAAGTATACCTATGATAAGAATTACAGACCTCTACATGCTTTGTAAGTAGAAAAACCTGCAAAATCGGCAGTGTATCAAATACTTGTTCTCCCCACTGTAAATGATGAACTTTATGGAACAAATCAAACATTTATTGTGGAACTGGTATTCCTGGGAGTGCATTCTGACGAAGATCATCAAAGGTAAGTGAATATTTATAATGCTATTTCTGACTTATGTTGACTCCAACATGGTGGATATCTTTTTGGCTTGATGGATCTCTGAGCGCCGTACTCAGATTATTGCATGGTGTGCTTTTTCCGTCAAGTTTTTTTWAAATCTGACATAGCGGTTGCATTAAGGAGAAGTATATCTTTAAATCTGTGAATAACACTTGTATCTTTTATGAATGTTTATTATGAGTATTTCTCTGATTTGATGTGGCTCTGTGCATATTCACGGTATGTTTTGGAGGCAAAGCCAAATGTAAACTGAGGTTTTTGGATATAAATATGAACTTGATCAAACAAAACATACATGTATTGTGTAACATGTTTTCCCGGGAGTGTCATCTGATGAAGAATATCAAAGGTTAGTGATTCATTTTATCAAGATTTCTGCTTTTTGTGACTCCTCTCTTTGGTTGGAAAATCACATAATGATATGTTCTGCTTTCGCCGAAAAGCTTTTTTGAAATCGGACAATGTGGTTGGATTAACGAGAATTTTATCTTTAAAATGGTGTCTAATACTTGTATGTTTGAGAAAATGTAATTATGAGATTTCTGTTGATTGAATTTGATGCCCTGCAATTTCATTGGCTGTTGGCGAGAGGTTCCGCTAGCGGAAAGAACCCCAGTCCTAGACAGGTTAACGCAAAGGTTATACTGCTTTCTAGGGAACGGGCCCAAATCCCTGTCATTTGTGTGAAGAAAAGATGGAGAAAAACCAGGCAGAGGTCTGTCAGCCTTCTGAGAATTCGTGAGCGAGTGAGTAAACTCCCACTGCCATCCCTTCTATTGGCCAACGTGCAATCATTGTAAAATAAAATGGATGACCTACGATCAAGATTATACTACCAATGGGACWTTAAAAACTGTAATCTCTTATGTTTCACTGAGTTGTGGCTGAACGACAACACGGATAATATAGAGCTGGCAGAATTTTCCATGCACCGGCAGGACAGAGAAGCTACGTCTTGTAAGACGAGGGGCGGGGGTGTCTGTCTATTTGTCAATAACAGCTGGTGCGCAATGTCTAATATTAAAGAAGTCTTGAGGTATTGCCCGCCTGAGATAGTGTGGTCTACGGCTTATCATACCTCTATCTACCAAGAAAGTTCTCATCTATATTATTCGTAGCCGTCTATTTACCAACACAGAATGAAGATGGCACTAACACCGCTCTCAATCAACTCTATAAGGCCATAAGCAAAGAAGAAAATGGTCACCCAGAAGRGGCGRTCCTAGTGGCCGGGAACTTTAATGCAGGGAAACTTAAATCCGWTTTATCTCATTTCTACCAGCATGTCACATGCAACCAGAGGGGYAAAAAAACTCTAGACAACCTTTACTCCACACACAGAGATGSATACAAAGCGCTCCCCCGCCCTCCATTTGGAAAATCTAACCATAATTCTATCCTCCTGATTCCAGCGTACAATCAAAAACTAAAGCAGGAAGGACCAGTGACCTGCTCAATACAGAAGTGGTCAGATGACACGGAGGCTAAGCTACAGGACTGTTTTGCTAGCATAGACTGAAAAATGTTCCGGGATTCATAAAATTGAGGCATTGAGGAGTATACTCCCTCAGTCATTAGCTTCATCAATAATTGTATCGACGATGTTGTTCCAACAGTGACTGTACGTACATACCCCAACTAGAAGCCATGGATTACAGGCAACAATCGCACTGAGCTAAAGGCTAGAGCTGCCGCATTCAAAGTGCGGGAGACTAATCCGGACGCTTATAAGAAATCGCGCTATGCCCTCAGACTAACCATCAAACAAGCAACGTGTCAATACAGGATTAAGATTGAATCCTACTACACCGTCTCTGACTCTCGTCGGATGTGGCAGGGCTTAAAAACTATTACGGACTACAAAGGGAAACCCAGACGCGAGATGCCCAGTGACGCGAGCCTACCAGACGAGCTAYATGCCTTTTATGCTCACTTCGAGGCAAGCAACAATGAGGCAWGCACGAGAGCACCAGCTGTTCTGGACGACTGTGTGATAACGCTCTAGGTAACAGATGTGAGCAAGACCTTTAAACAGGTCAACATTCACAAAGCCGCAGGGCTAGATGGATTACCAGGACGTGTACTCAAAGCATGCGCGGACCAACTGGCAATTGCCTTCAGTGACATGTTCAACCTCTCCCTGACCGAGTCTGTAATACCAACATGTTTCAAGCAGACCATCATAGTCCCTGTGCCCAAGGAAGCGAAGGTAACCTGCCTAGATCATTACCGCCCCGTGGCACTCAAGTAGGTAGCCGTGAAGTGCTTTGAGAGGCTGTTCATGGCTCACATCAACAGCATCCTCCCGGATACACTAGACCCACTCCAATTTGCATACAGCCCCAACAGATGACGCAATCTCAAWTGCACTACACACCGRCCTTTTCCACCTGGACAAAAGGAACACCTATGTGAGAATGCTGTTCAATGACTACAGCTCAGCGTTCAACAGCATAGTGCCCACAAAGTTCACTAATCTAAGGAACCCGGGACTAAACACCTCCCTCTGCAACTGGATTCTGGACTTCCTGACGGGCCGCCCCCAGGTGGTAAGGGCGGGCAACAACACGTCTGCTACGCTGATCCTCAACATTGGGGACAGGGGTGTGTGCTCAGTCTCCTCCTGTACTCCCTGTTCACCCATGACTGCGTGGCAAAACATGACTCCAACACCACCATTAAGTTTGCTGACAACACAACAGTGGTAGGCCTGATCACTGACAACGATGAAACAGCCTATAGGGAGGAGGTCCGAGACCTGGCAGTGTGGTGCCAGCACAACAACCTCTCTCTCAATGTGAGCAAGACAAAGGAGCTGATCGTGGACTAAAGGAAAAGGCGGGTCGAACAGGCCCCCGTTAACATCGACGGGGGTGTAGAGAAGCGGGTCGAGAGTTTCAAGTTCCTTGGTGTCCACATCACCAACAAACTATCATGGTCCAAACACACCAAGACAGTTGTGAAGAGGGCACGACAACACCTTTTACCCCTCAGGAGACTGAAAAGATTTGGCATGGGTCCCCAGATCCTCAAAAAGTTCTACAGCTGCACCATCGAGAGCATCCTGACTGGTTGCATCGAGAGCATCCTGACTGGTTGCATCGAGAGCATCCTGACTGGTTGCATCACCGCCTGGTATGGTAACTGCTCGGCATCTGACCCTGCAGGTCATCTATGAATGTTTGAACATCTTGGCCATGTTCTGTCATAATCTCCACCCGGCACAGCCAGAAGAGGACTGGCCACCCCTCAGAGCATGGTTCCTCTCTAGGTTTCTTCCTAGGTTCCGTTCTTTCTAGGGAGTTTTTCCTAGCCACTGTGCTTCTACATCTGCATTGCTTGCTGTTTGGGGTTTTAGGCTGGGTTTCTGTACAGCACMTTGTGTAATGGGCTGATGTAAAAAGYGCTTTATAAATACAGTTGATTGATTGATACAGAGGGTAGTGTGTATGGCCCAGTACATCACTGGGGCTGAGCTTCCTTCCATCCAGGACCTATATACTAGGCTGTGTCYGAGGAAGCCCCAAAAATTGTCAAAGACTCCTGTCACCCAAGTCARAGACTGTTTTCTCTGCTCTCGCACGGTAAGCGGTACCGGAGCACCAAGTCTAGGACCAAAAGGCTCCTTAACAGCTTCTACCCCCAAGCCATAAGACTGCTGAACAATTTATCAAATGGCCACCGGATTATTTACAATGACCCCCCCCCCATTTGTTTTTTTACAATGCTGCTACTCACTGATTATTATGTATGCATAGTCACTTCACCCCTACGTACATGTACAAATTACCTCGACTCACCTGTACCCCCACACATTGACTCGGTTCCGGTACCCCCTGTATATATTGTTATTTTATTCTGTTACTTTTTATTATTTACTTTAGTTTATTTTGTAAATATTTTCTTAACTCTTTCTTGAACTGTGCTGTTGGTTAAGGGCTTGTAAGTCAGCATTTCACAGTAAAGATCTACACATGTTGTATTCGGCGCATGTGACCAAGTTTGATTGGATATAATTCGACAGGAAGCTCAACAACACGCCATTATCAAAGCTCTGGAGACAGGATTTTTTATCTTCAGCTTTGAATCAGGACTGGGTGATACTGAGAAAAAGTGACAATCACCAAATTTGTCATGACTCCATACATAGGTTTTGTTCAGAAGTAACCTCCAACAGTACGGTAAAACCTTAACAAAATGACAGCTAAATACAGCTACAACCAAAGTTGCTCAATGTACAGTATATTTAAAATTAACACACTAGCATAGACTTATATAAGAAAACAACAAGAAAGTATGTATATTTAACATGTAAACCAACAGTGCCAAGGCTATGCTAGCATATTGCATCACAAAATAGAACTCTCCAAAATGACAATWAAATGTATCAAAGTTAACAATAAAAAGTAAATATGGAGATAGATACCAACAATGCTTCAGAAGACATACAATTATGGCAGTTTGAAGAGGATTACAATAAGTAGAAGGAGTTCTGCATTAACACACAACTTCCTGATTAGCCAAGTCACATGACAGAGGTCCAGGTAACATTAAGTGAGCAAACGGTCAGCAGAGGAAGACAAGCATCTAAAAAGGTTACCATCAATACCCATGTAACAGAACGAAAACTGTGGATGGAAACGTAGTTATTGATATGAAAATTCACATACAATATTTTGTTCATAAGCCTTGACRAATTCCACGGAGGTCCGAGTGTCTGCGTGTTTTCTCTCTAGGTCAGGGGAAGGCAACCCTGGTCCTGCAATTCAGCAGGCACTTCATGTTTTTGATTTATGCAACCTGGAAGACAAGATGTGTTTAATTTAGGAAATCACTGAACTGATCAATTAGCTCAGTTGGTCAGGGCTGTGTACAGTACAAAACATAATAGAACGTTCAAGTGAACGGAAGCGATGCTGTACTGAACGACAGGTTGAAAAACAAGGAAGCGTAGGGTTGTGGCTTCAAAATGCACCACTGCTCTTTAAATACGTCACACGTTGCTTCAAGCCACACACTGGCACACCCACTAGTTGGAACAAAATKTTAAGTACCTGCGGCACTCCAGGAATAGGGTTGCCTACTCCTGCTCTAGGGTCCTGTGGTGAAGCAACTGCTTTGCAAGTTATTGGGCAACAGATTTCTTCTAGGGCCCATATACACAAAGCGTCTCAGAGTAGTGATAGTGATCTAGGATAACCTCCCCATTGTCAATGTGATTGTACTCAGTGTGAAGGCAAAACTGATCATAAATGAAGTACTCCTACTCTGAGATTCTTTGTGAATATGGAGAGTGGCCTCCACCTGAAATGCAACAAAAACATGAATAAGAWCATGAAGTCAGTAACTTAGCTAACAAGCAAATGAAWCACTAATGTAAATGTGCACAAGTATAATGATTCAAATTATGTGACAACACAGCCAATTTGCAGTGAAATTAGGACGGGTATTTTTCTTGCCAACTTCAGTCACCAAAATATCAATAAACAGGCAGGGGAACAAAAACTGCGGAATAGTCAGTAACTAAATAGTCTTAAATTTACCCTTTGACACGTATGAACACACGGGTGTGATCATTCTACAGTGGTCCCTGCAGGGTGCGCTCAAATCGGTGTGATTAGAACACTTATTTAGAACGTCCAGTTCCGATTAACGCAACTGTCAGCGTTTGAGCTGGCCACACTGTTTTTACATTTTGCAAAAACACGGTCTTTACAACGTTATGTGCTCAATGTGAGCGGTTTATTTTTGGATGCAATGTTCAGACATTCACAGAAGTAGTGACAGCATAACACAATTTTCATCCAAACTGGAAAATGTAGGCTACATTAGTCATAGCGCTAACTGAGGAAAGAGGGACCTAACAAAAGCGGTCATCTTGGCTAAAACAAACCATTATATGAATTAGCTAATAGAATCTGACGATGGGTAGTTTGTGTGAGCCACAATTTTTGTTTTTTTCCAGTCAACCAAATATAAGAGGTTACAAGATGAGTTGGGTCTGTTTGCAGTATGCATGTTGAAGACAATGTGTCGGGTACCATCAATCACTTCCGGAAATGTATCGACAGATGAGTGAACCATCCCTTCACCTCGTTTTGTTATATCATCTTTGGTCTGACAGAGGTTTACGTGACAACCATTATATACATTGTATGATGTCAATAAACTTTGCGCCACACATAGCTGGCAATTAGCTTAGTATTAGCTCATCATGATCAGTACAAGCTTAAAAAATAAATATTTTACACACATCATATMTGTCCATTAGAATATATACAAGAATCGGAATGAATGATTTGTCAGCATTACTTGAATAAAACGTGAATAAAACAGGTTAAAGGATACACCGACTTCCTGTATAATTTGTTTTAGTAGTTCATCCAAATACCTGTCATGAATATCACAATGAAATGGTAGTCAACACTTCATTGGTTTCTGATGCAGTTGGAATCATTTAGTCACTTGTCAGTACACTTGTAAAAATTATATKAAATAACATATGTACTACAGCTTGCAATATCTATTCCACAATGTAGTTGTGAGCATACTAGGCATTCTATTTTATACAACAACATCAGTCTAACTGAATATGGATGTTGTGTTGGTGAATGTTCTTCTCGTGTTGGGTAATGGCAGCTTGTTTAGCTAGCTTTGACGCAGTGGCAATGTTGGTAGGTATGTTAGGTTTGGGGGGCTGTGACTCTGGCTCCTTGTAGACAGCCGTCTGGTCCTTTCTTCACTCCACAGCCAGGTGGACAAGTCTTTCATACACTTTCTTCTCCACCCACTGCTTCAACKTCTTGCAGAATATATTTTTGTACTGCAAGTCTCCTGGTAAGACATYAAGACTAGTCATGAGGACGTGTAAAACATGAAGACTGATCATGAGGATAATGGGGCAATGAGATGTGCTGTTTGCAAAGACGTGAAAGTTTGAGGCATGCCAAAGAACTGACTGCAAGGTGTGAAAAGTTTGAGGAGGACTTGTCTTCTTGACAGTTTAGTGTATCGGTGATTTTGTTTTCTCAAGAGGGTACTGTGCTTTCATTAATACTTTTTGGCTGTCCTGGCTTGTTTCATTGTCAGATGATAMTGAGTTTGAGCTTATTCCAGGCTTTCATCTAATGGGTCTACATGCTCTGCACTACTAAAGCTGGTGTCAAGGTCCTAGTCATCAGCAGCAGGATTAGTCTGTAGGACACACAATAGTCAGTGATTAACCAACAATTGACTACTTTGTCCCCATCAATACACACACAAAAACATATAATATCCACCCACGCCCCTCATGTCAATAGATCATGCATACCAAACTTCACACACAATACCCACCCCAACAGACACAAGTCAGTCACCCACACCATCCCCTCTTACTTACACCTCCTTTTCTCCAATTTAGACTTCAAGCCTTGCATGAACAATCAACTAAGCCTTTATAATACAGAAAACTACAGAAGAAGTTGTAGCCTACTAGTAAACACACCAACAAGACATGAACCACGTTTATGCCTAACGTGAACTAAGTCACTTTTGTACGTCGCGCTGGTCCGTATAATTTGCCTTATTTTAGTGCCCAAAAAACGTAATACTTCCAGATCAACTGTAATATCAATACCATTGTAAAGCACAATTTCTCCACTTTCCAACAAAATCAATGACGATGCCTTCATGATGCCCATCTCTYCATGATTCAAGAAGGCATTGAGCTCCGTCGGGTCTTTTGAAAAATGACGGGTGGGGAAGTGAATCCTATTGCGTAATAGTGAGAAGGAGAGATGTCGTTTGGGGAAACGGCTTTTTTCACTCGATCTGTCCAACTTATCACCTTATCGCCTCTAAAATGGAAATAAAACACTATAAAGAGTTTATATAATGTGTCATTACATACCTATTTGAAGGTTTGTGTCGAATTTGAATCACTTTAGCACCGCTCTAAAAACTCGATCTTCAGAAGTAAACAGCGGTTTTTGAGAGTCATGATAGCTTGCAGTGATGACGCAGAAAATGACTAGGTATCCCCCCCTTACCCTGTCCCTTTCTTGTTTTTAAACGGTAAGAGAAGTGCTACACCTGGTGGAGAGAGGCTGTAAGACAGAATTATTTGCTTTATGCGTGCTGTACGTTATGCCATGACACGTCACGATGTAACGTACAGCGTCGGAGGGGTCCGTTTTTTTTCAACTTTTCTCCAATARTATAGAGCCATTACCATGTCAATCAGCGCTTGAATAGAGATGTAGTTCACACCCCAGATTTTGATGTCAAGACAGTCGCTACAGTCCCATTAGTTTTCTTTGCAGCCTCGTTTGAATGTCGCGGTTGCGGACATTTGTATGGAATGAGGTTAGCATACATTAGCTCTAGTATATTTATTTGCTCATCATGGAGTTATGGAAAGATTTAGTAGATTTTAGTAAGATGTTTGGTGACACACTAATTCCTGGTGCTGAGATTGATGCTGATGCCTCTGCAGATGTTGATGGGAAATGGACGCTAAATAGTAATGTTAGCCTCCGCGGTAAGTTAGTTAGCTAGCTAGCTAATGGTTAGCTAACGTAACCTAACAAAGCTAACGTTAGCTTGCAAAGTTACATTGCCAGATAGCAGCTGCCTAATTACATTGATATGCTTTGCAATGTCTAGCTAGCATATTATGAAAGCTAACTAGCTATGTTTTGGTTTAGATAAACAAATGCAGTTTGTTAGCTAACTAGTTAGCTAGCAAGATAACGTTAGCTATGTTTCCTRAGCTTGACATCTTTTTTTGCTGCGCTGATCTTGGCTGATCGGATAYCTCCCTCTGAAGTAAAGGGGAAAATCTATGGAATATCATCGCTTTTCAATGTTCAAAGACATGACAACCCCATCAGTTGAAACTTCAGCTGCATTTTGAAATCCTCTGGAAATCCAGAAATGTTGATATTTCTCACACCTCAGCAGGGCAGACCTCTACTTCCTGAAATCAATATGAATTCTGTATATTGTGGTTTGCTTACAACCASACAATGTAGCTGGCCCGTTTCTACCGGTGGGATGTATTTGAGTGTAGTGAGGAAATTCTCAAATTTTTATGACACGTGATATGTTTATAATAACATATGAATGAACATACATAGTGAAATAGAGCAACGGTGAAATTTCCCTTTAATTTCTCAAAAACATAAAATTAGCTTTCATTTCACACCCAATTTGGCATGCTCCTATAAACGTCACAMGTTGGTGCTCATGGGTCTTTTTTAGATGGAAATGCCCTTATTGGCAGAAGCAAAAAGAGGTCAGAGATCSCAGTGTTTTTTTCCTGGGAGACTGCAACGAAGGAGAAGATTAGGTGACTGTCATTGGAAAAATTCAGTCTCAACAAAAAAAAACATTCAAAGAGTCACTTGTTTCTTGTCAGAGAGAAACATTTCGATTCAACAATGCTGTGTCTGTCGTTGGAAAAGGTATGTCTCAACCAAGAGGAAGCATTAATTGTTCCATTTTAGAGAGAAATGTTATGCTTCCATGCTCAGAGAATGCTCCACAAACTTACGTACTCACGAGCCAACATGCTACTTTAGTTGCTATGTATACGTATATGTGGGGTTGAACATTATGATATAGTATGGTTAAACAGTTTGATATACCTTTCTTTTCCCCACTTCACTTAAAGAAAAGTGGAATTCCACCATTCTTAGATAGAGTATTTTTTGAGGGGATATATAAAGACATGAATGGGAGGGGGTTATTATAGGTTAGAGTGGATATAGAACTTTGAGTGRATACAGGGCTCCCGAGTAGCGCAGGGGTCTAAGGCACTGCATCTCAGTGCTAGAGGTGTCACTACAGACCCTGGTTCGATTCCAGGCTGTATCACAACTGGCCGTGATTYGGAGTCCCATAACTGACTTACTTTACTATTCATATTGTTGATTACTTTGACTTTTTATTCACTACATTTTACTCGATTGCATTTTCCCTGAKACCCAAAGTACACTTTGAATGCATAGCAGSACAGGAAAAAGGTCCATTCACACACTTATCAAGAGAACATCCCTGGTCATCCCTACTGCATCTGGTGGACTCACTAAACACACATGCTCTCCTGGCTCTCCGTCCGTAAAAAACAAGAACATCGTGCTGTCTGGTTTGCTTAATATAAGGGATTTGAAATTATTTATACTTTTGGTACTTCAATATATTTTAGCAATTACATTTACTTTTGATACTTAAGTATATTTAAAAACAAATACTTTTAGGCTTACTCAAGTAGTATTTTCCTCTGTGACTTTCACTTTAACTTGAGTCATTTTCTATTAAGGTATCTTTACTTTTATTTAAGTATGGCAATTGGGTACTTTTTCCGTCCACTGGCTGAAGATAGTTTTTTTTGGTAGTTTGCCTTTAACCCTGCCCATGCATAAACACCTAGTCTCGTCCTTTAGACTTACTGACAATTCTCGCTTCATCTCTTCCTGGCCCTGTGTATTTATGACATGACAATGTTTAGATCCGAAAGAAGAAAGTACCAAGTTTTTATTGCCCTACAAAAAATCCCCCAAAAATCAATACAAGTGTYTATGTGGCAGCAGTGCGCAGCCTACCAGAGAAATCACTCTGTTTAAATACTATATCCCTGTCTAAACAGCAAGTCTATTTCATCGGGCAGGATAATCCCTGCACTCACTCAACTAAACCTAATTCACGGCGCTCAGGGGCTGTCTCTTTCTCTCTGCACTCRTTCTCTCACTTTCTCTCTGACTTTATGGCTCTTTGGGGTCGGGGGCTGGTGAAGGCTTTTGGCATCTCACACAAGTGGTGGGTATTCATGGATGCCAAGGGAAGCCAGGCATCCCCAAAAATTGSACCCCAAAAATGTAAATGCTAAAATTATTATTGTGTCTGTGTTTTCATAATTTTCCTTAAATTCAGAAGTGGCTGAATGTATCTCACAGGAGAAGTTATRCCTGCGAGGGKAATAGCACCCCTAYGTATGTGTAGCCKATGTATCTGACGCTGTCTGGACAAAAAGAGTATGACATCCCATTAGCATTTGATTGATTGATGCCAGCGAGCATTTGGCCTCCTTTATTAACTTTTTAAATTAAATAATTTGCCAATAAGTGTTGAGCTGAGCTGAACTGTGGGTTGTCATGGCGCAGCAAAACTTCCCGTCAAAGGAAACATTTTTTTTTTTATCCGTACAGGCCAATGATCACAACGGAAATGCTATTCTAACCATAAATTCATACATAGTCTCAGGCCAGTGGAACAATTTAAWATCAATATGTAGCCTAGATGTTGTACATTGGTTCCTCCTTTAAAAGTTGCGAGTTTACGCCACGGGACTTGGAGGTACCCAGCGTCACGGCTTCATTGCTCCAGACCACCACAAGGGGGAGTTAGAGCACTCATTATGCATTTGGGTCCCAAGGTTTTTATATGACCAATCATAACGAGTGGTTCCAATGACGAATTTGACTTTATGCCACCCGTCGCTGGTGACTTTCTTTAGCAAAGATGTCTGACAAAAACATTCCGGTGGAAGCAAATGTGAGTAATTAWAATGTCATAACGAGTCAAGCAAAACATGTACAATTGAGAGAAATGTGTTAGTTAATGTAGAGAAAAACGATTGTGCATATTTTTTTGTCATAAAATAAATTCTCTGTGGTTAACGAAGAAATACTTAATTTCAGTTGTATGGAATTATTGTCAAATAGTTACATTTATGCTTAGCCTGCTCAAAAAWTAGGTTTAATTTATACCAAAGATGATACCCAGGGCTAAATTGTCTCAAAYAAAAGTTGGCAACAACCATGAATCCATACAGATGGGCATTGTACGGTGTCTATATTAGGACAGCTTACAGTGTGTATAGTAGTTCATGGCCCCATCTATATAACACCTCATCAAAGTGGTGTTTACAGAGCTAAAGCCCTTGAAGTAATTGCTACCAACAGCGATGACAAATACATTTGCACTTCCTCGATTTTATACAGGCACATGCTAACATGCCCCCCTCGCTTTCAACACACACATCCTTCCTGGGGCTAATTTAAATCAGCAGACTGTGATTAATTTGGTGTGTGCGCACGTGCATGTGTGTGACTCTAGATAACACTCTAATGCTCAGTGTGATGTCATTGGACCTCCAAGAGCTTGATTATGATTGTAAAGTGATCTCCTAGAGATTACATTATCGTTAAACTTTCATTATTAATATTTTACCCAATTAAGTTATTTGGAATGTGGGCGTAACACGTTCCTATGGAGCATTACGTAGGTTTGGAATACATCCAACTCAAATCAAATTGTATTGGTCACATGGTTAGCAGATGTCAATATGAGTGTAGCGAAATGCTTGTGCTTCTAGTTCCGACAGTGCAGTAATATCTAACAAGTAATCTAACAAATTCACAACGACTACCTTATACAAATAAATGCAAGGGGATGGAATAAGAATATGTACATATAATATATGGATGCACGATGGCTGTGCGGCATAGGAAAGATGCAGTAGATGGTATAAAATACAGTATATACATATGAGATGAGTAATGTAGGATATGTAAACAATATTAAAGTGGCATTATTTAAAGTGACTAGTGATACCTTTAATGAATTGATTTAACCTCTTTTGATTTAATAAAGTGGCCAGTGATTTGAGTCTGTATGTTGGCAGCAGCCTGTCTATGTTAGTGATGGCTGTTTAACAGTKCAATGACCTTGAGATAGAAGCAGTTTTTCAGTCGCTCGGTCCCAGCTTTGATGCACCTGTACTGACCTCACCTTCTGGAAGATAGCTGGATGAACAGGCAGTGGCTAGGGTGGTTGTTGTCCTTGACTATCTTTTTGGCCTTCCTGTGATGTGGCAGCGTCCTAAAATTACAATGTACAAAACGCAGATATAACCACGATACCACATGCCACCGCCTCCAATCAATCATCCAAGGTTTGCAGAGCAAAGACTACAATGTATGGCTTGATTCCAACAATGAGCGAGACAGCCTACAGAAGGAGGTGAGGGCCTCAGAATGTGGTGTCAGGAAAATAACCTCTCACTCAATGTCAACAAAACAAAGGAGATTAATGACTTATGAAACAGCAGAGGGTGCACGTCTCCTGCAAACATCGACGGGACAGTAGTGGAGAAGGTGAACGTTTTAAGTCCTCGGTACACATCAACGGACCAACTGAAATTGTCCACCCACACAGACAGTGTTGTGAAGAAGGCGCAACACGCTATTCAACCTCAGGAGGCTGAAAATTGGCTTGTCACCTAAAACCTTCACAAACTTACAGTACACATCGAGAGCATCCTGTCGGCGTTATCAACGCCTGATACGGCAACTGCTCGCCCTCAACAGCAAGGCTCTCCAGAGTGTGCTGTCTGCTCAACGCATCACCGGGAGTGAACTACCTGCCCTCAGACACCTACAACA
>NC_036850.1:478283-560441 GCF_002910315.2 Salvelinus sp. IW2-2015 | reverse complement strand
TGGCGCAGTCCTAGATCTCAGGCACCTGCGCAAGCACATGGACACTCACTCAAACACTGTCCCATGTACTCACAAGTTACAATAGATACCCTAGTTAGCGAGCTTTGTGAAACTTGTTAACATAAATCTTTATATTATCCACATTGTATCAAACTTWTGGTAGCATAACAGTACATTGTGTAACATTATGACGGTTTTATATTAAATTAAACAATTTCGGAGCCAAGGACAACATACCTTGCTAGCCGAAGGTCAGGCAAAAGAGAACAATAAGGGGGTACGGAAATACAGATAACCCGCGATGGGCCAAACCAAAATATACAAAACTTTTACAATCACATGTATGTACATTATTAATATGAAAAAGTGTTTGTACACCAAAGAAAAACATTAGCTATGCAGCTGTAATTAAATAAAAAAATTAACTGAATTATTATTTTTAAATTATTATTATTATCAAATTATTAACATCCCCTCTTGACTTGGCCAATTTGAATTGGTCCTTGTGTGCAACTTGGTGCATAATCTAGGGGAACAACATCACACTGCTACACATGGCCACACAGTCATGGGTGAACAGAGAGTACAGGAGAG
Organism: Salvelinus sp. IW2-2015; assembly: GCF_002910315.2. Taxonomy (NCBI): domain Eukaryota; kingdom Metazoa; phylum Chordata; class Actinopteri; order Salmoniformes; family Salmonidae; genus Salvelinus; species Salvelinus sp. IW2-2015. The sequence continues at coordinate 559,847 of NC_036850.1, read as the reverse complement.
GGCTGAGAACGCACACTTGTGGGGCCCCAGCGTTGAGGATCAGCGGGGTGGAGATGTGGTTTCCTATCTTCACCACCTGGGGGTGGCCCGTCAGAAAGTCCAGGACCCAGTTGCACGGGGGGGGGGTCGATACCCAGGGTCTTAAGCTTAATGATGAGTTTGGAGGGTACTATGGCGTTGAACGCTGAGCTGTATTCAATGAACAGCATTCTTACATAGTTATTCCTCTTGTCCAGATGGGATAGGGCAGTGTGCAGTGTGATGGCATTTACATCGTCTGTGGACCTATTGGGGCGGTAAGATAATTGGAATGAGTCTAGGGTATTAGGTAGGGGGAGGTGATATYATCCTTGCRTAGTCGCTCAAAGCACTTCATGATGACAGAAGTGAGTGCTACAGGGCGATAGTCATTTAGTTCAGTTCCTTCTCTTTCTTGGGAACAGGAACAATGGTGGCCATCTTGAAGTTGTTAATGTATTTGTTTCTATGCTGTATTGTCTAATTGTGTCCATAACATTTTTAACTCTGGCGTATAYTCCCTATCTAACATGTTGTGTAGCTGAAAGCCAGGGTTAGCGTCAATTCGAATTGAAGGTAGTCCATTCAGAAACTGATTTGAATTTAAACTTCTAAAATGTAGAAACMTTTTAAATACAGTGCATTTGGATAGTATTCAGACCCCTTCACTTTTCACACATTTTGTTACGTTACAGCCTTCTTCTAAATTTMATAAAATATTTTTTCCACTCAGCAATCCACACAACATACTCCATAATGACGTAGAGAAAACAGGTTTCTAGAAATGTGTGCAAATTTATTTATACTGAAAAACAGATACCTTATTTACATAAGTATTCAGACCATCTGCTATGATATTCAAAAATGAGCTCAGGTAAATTCTATTTCCATTGATCATCCTTGATGTTTCAACAACTTGATTGGAGTCCACCTGTGGTAAATTAAATTAATTTGATTTTTATTTATTTAACTAGGCAAGAGAGTTAAGAACAAATTCTTATTTACAATGACGGCCTACACCAGCCAAACCCYGAAGACMCTGGGTCAATTGTGCACCGCCCTATGGGAGTCTCAAACAAAGCCGGTTGTGAAACAGCCTGGATTCGAACCAGGGTGTCTGTAGTGACACCTCTAACACTGAGATGCAGTGCCTTAAGACAGCTGAGCCACTRGGGAGCCAATGATTTGGAAAGGCACAAACCTGTCTATATACTGTCACACAGATGGCAGTGCATGTCAGAGCAAGAACCAAGCCGTGAGGTCGAAAGGAAGTGTCCATAGAGGTCCAATCAGGATTGTGTCGATGCAGCATACAGTCGAAGTCGGAGGTTTTACATCAATTAGATTGTAGTCATTAAAACTTCTTTTTCAAACTACTTCACAAATGTCTTGTTAAAAAAACTATCGTTTTGGCAAGTCGGTCAGGACATCTACTTTGTGCAAGTCATTTTACCAACAATAGTTTACAGACAGGTTATTCACTGATAATTCACTGTATCACATTCCAGTGGGTCAAAAAGTTTACATACACTAGGTGACTGTACTTTAACGACTGAAAATTCAAGAAAATTATGTCAATGGCTTAGAAGCTTCTGATAGGCTAATTGACATAATCTGAGTCAGTTGGAGGTGTACCTGTGGAATATTTCAAGGCCTACCTTCAACTCAGTGGCTCTTGCTTGACATCATTGGGGAAAATAAAAGAAATCAGCCAAGACCTCAAAAAAAAATGTAGACCTCCACAAGTCTAGTTCATTCCTTAGGAGCAATTTCAAAACGCTTGAAGGTACACATTCATCTGTTCAAACAATAGTCTGCAGTATAAACACCATTGGACCATGCAGCCATCATACCGCTCAGGAAGGAGACGTGTTCTGTCTCCTAGAGATGAATGTACTTTGGTGCGAAAAGTGCAAATCAATCCCAGAACAACAGCAAAGGACCTTGAGAAGATGCTGGTAGACACAAGTACAAAATTATCTATATTCACAATAAAACGAGTCCTATATCGACATAACCTGAAAGGCCGCTCAGCAAGGAAGAAGCCACCACTCCAAAACCACCATAAAAAAGCCAGACGACAGTTTGCAACTGCACATAAGGACAAAGATTGTACTTTTTGGAGAAATGTCCTCTGGTCTGATGAAAGAAAAATAGAACTGTTTGGCCGTAATGACCATTGTTATGTTTGGAGGAAAAAGAGGGAGGCTTGCAAGCCGAAGAGCACCATCCAAACCATCCCAGCCTTTGGGTTAAATTCAAATTGACCCCAATCCTACTGAAAGGGATAATTTCACTATCTTTAAACTGGACTGCTGTTTTTAAGTGAACTATCCGTTTAACTCACTGTTGAAACTTTACACACCGAATTACGTTCATTCCAAATTCAGCATGTACACTATATACATTAAATAATTCCAAATCCATTAAATCTCTACGTATCAATTCCCTKTTCACCATTTAAACTCTTACGCAAACCTTTCCTTCACGTTGTGAACAGTAATAGCAGTATGCTTGTGACAAATGGTTCTATGCCAATATAGTCTCTCACTGGTTATCACTCTTTTAAGGCCCTAGCAGTGAAAGCATATCCATTGGATATTTTAAGAGTCCATCTGTTCATACTATTACCGCAACATAAAAAGAAGTCCACAAATCCATCTTCTGGGAACATCCTGAATCGGAGGCACTAATACACACTAAAGAACCTACAAGAGGTAAAGATACACTATGGAACTTTAGTTGCTAATTGTTTACGTAAAATGTAGGCTTGAATGAATACCTTTTGGCTCCAAAGCACAGGCCCCAGGAGCAATTTTTTTTATGTATCCTCTGAGTTTGGGGGAGATGTGACAGAACAGGGAAGGTTCTGGGTGTCTGGTGGGTGATAGTGTCATTTAGTGACTCCTTGGGTGGCGAGTGGGAGAGTGTGGTTTCTATGGCAACGTCAGTCAAGGCGCCAGATACCTGATACCCACCAACTGTGCCCAGGGGTAATGCTGGCGGTCCCCAAAGGTCCCTTCCAAGGATGAATTAGTCACCGATGCCAATGAAGAGGAAGGTTGTATGACCGGTTTGAGTCTAATGTTGAGACAACTTAAAGGGATATTAAACTTTTAAATCAGTTTCTCAGACATTTTAAAGTAGTCTAACGTGAAGATGAAACCAAAGCCCACGCCATCAGTTGTGTTGATCCAGCTATATGCCTCCACTACAAATTAACGAAAAAGATGKGCACAGAAGAATACGACACAGTTAGACTGTGCTCATCTCCATTCATTTGGSATTGAGGCATGMAGCTGGAMCTACACAATAGATGGACATTTGTCTACTTTTGAGAGATTTGGACACCGAAAGTGTGTCTACTTTTGAGGTCTAAAGATGTCTGACAGACTTTCATTTATGAGTGAAATGACTGTTAAATCCCATTAGATTTGACCATGGGTAGATTTTTTATTGAATGAAATAATGATTTGATTAGTGTGCCCATATTGTTCACAGTACATCTAGAATATTTATAGATAATGTAGAAACAAATCATTATTTGGATAAAAGCAGCCTAACACAATTTCTCATTCTTTCTGTTCATAGTGCATATCTATAAATCTATCACCACAAACACAGATGAAGCCAAATTCTTTACCATTACCCATAAATTAATTAACTACATGCAAGACGCATTTGCATGAGTTACATTGTGTCTTGTTCAATAAATCTGTTAGATTTACGACAGACTGAGAGAAATGAATATAAAGCCCGGCCAAGCATTTGACAGGCGAAGACACTTTATTAAGAATAACATTCAATGAACAATGGCAGTTCTAGAAGGAGAAAGGAAGAAGACAAAAACATTGTCTTGCTACCTTAATGATCCAACAACACCACCTTCCTGTCATGGCTTAAGGTAAATGGAAGCTACACCGACATTGCAGAAGCAAAATGTGTAAACAATAGCTAGGTTTCGATCCAATTGGTATCCCGATTTTTTCATGTGAATATATATAAATACTCAAAGAAAATATGTTCATTTTCCAACAGTAATGTGTTTTCCACCAAACTGACTTGTGACAGATAAAAATCAGTAATTGATCTGGAGGACACGCAAGCACAGCTCATCACATTGGCCAATACCTATCCTACGGTGAAGTAATGGTAGGTGCAGCATCATGCTGTTGGAGATGTTTTTCACAGCAGAGACTGGGACTAGTCAGGATTGAGGGAAAAGGTGAACGGAGCAAAGTAAGAGAGATATCCTTGATGAAAACCTGCTCCAGAGCGCTCAAGACCTCAGACTGGGGGCAAAGGTTCACCTTCCAACAGGTCAACGACCCTAAGCACATAGCCAAGACTCCTGGTCATCGGCAGAGTCTCAATGTCTTTGAATGGCCCATTCAGAGCCCGGACTTTGAACACACGATCGAACATCGCTGGAGAGATCTGAAGAAGCTGTGCAGTGATGCTCCCAATCCAACCCTGACAGAGCTTGAGAGGATCTGCAGAGAGAATGGGAGAAACTCCACCAAATACACGGTGTGCCAAGCTTGTAGCGCGCATACCTAAGAAGACTTGAGGCTCTAATCGCTGCCAAAAGTGCTTCAACATAGTACTGAGTGAAGGGTTTGAATACTTATGTAAATGTAATATTTCACACTTTTTGAAAAACCTGTTTTTGCTTTGTCATAATGGAGTATTGTGTCTCCATTGATGAGGGGGAATTTCAGAATAAGGCTGTATTTAACAATGTGGAGAAAATGTGAAGGGGGTCTAAATACTTTCCGAATGCACTGTAGCTTTGCAGGTAGGCTAGTCTACATGTTGTGATTATTATGGATAAGAGCCAGAATATTTGTATTTGTCAAAAGGCAGTCAAGCATCGATTATCATGTCACCAGAATAAGACCCTCAATATTTATTGGAAATAATATCATATATCGACATAACCTGAAAGGCCGCTCAGCAAGGAAGAAGCCACTGCTCCAAAACGACCATAAAAAAGCCAGACTACGGATTGCAACTGCACATGGGGACAAAATCGTACTTTTCTGGTTTAATGAAACAAAAATAGAAATGTTTGGCCATAATGACCATTGTTATGTTTGGAGGAAAAAGGGGGAGGCTTGCAAGCCGAAGAACACCATCCCAACCGTGAGGCACGGGGGTGGCAGCATCATGTTGTGGGGTGTTTGGCAGTAGGAGGGACTGTGCACTTCACAAAATAGATGGCATCATGAGGAAGGTAAAGTAGGTGGTTAATTGAAGCAACCTCTCAAGACATCACTCAAGAAGTTAAAGCTTGGTCGCCAATGGGTCTTCCAATGACCCCAAGTCTTTGCTTTGACAATGACCCCAAGCATACTTCCAAAGTTGTGGCAAAATGGCTTAAGGACAACAAAGTCAAGGTATGAGTGGCCATCAAAAACCCTGACCTCAATCCTATAGAAAATTTGTGGGCAGAACTGAAAAGCGTGTGCGAGCAAGGAGGCCAGAAAACCTGATCAGTTACACCAGTCTGTCAGGAGGAATGGGCCAAAATTCCCCCAACTTATTGTTGGAAGCTTGTGGAAGGCTACCCGAAACGTTTGACCCAAGTTAAACAAGTTAAAGGCAATATTATCAAATACTAATTGAGTGTAAGTAAACTTCTGACTCACGGGAATGTGATGAAATAAATAAAAAACTAAATAAATTATTATCTCTTCTATTATTCTGACATTTCACATTCTTAAATAAAGTGGTGATCCTAACTGACCTAAGACAGGGAATTTTTACTAGGATTAAACAAACAGGAATTGTGAAAAACTGAGTTTAAATGTATTTGGCTAATGGTATGTAAACTTCCGACTTCAACTGTATGTACACATAACTAGAAATAAATCAACTCGACAACAGAAAAGATAATAAACAGTACTGCATCTATGGTCCGTTGGGTGTATGCGAATTGAGTGAGTCCAGGATGTCTGGGATGAATGTGTTGATGTGAGCCATGACCAGCCTTTCCAAGCATTTCATTGCGATAGTCATTTAGATAGAACACCAGGGTAACCTTCGGCATGTGGACTATGGTGGTCTTCCTGAAATATGTAGATATTACAGACTGGGTCAGGGAGAGYTTMAAAATGTCAGTGAAAACATTTGCCAGTTGGTCAGTGCATGCTCTGATTACGTGTCCTGATAATCCGTCTGGCCCGTGTAGGGCTGTGGCGGTCAGCTGGTTATTGTCATGCAAATGACTGCCGGTCTCAGGCTAATTGACAGTTAATGAACATAAACATGTTTAYCATCTCCAGGACTCCAGGCATACAAGCCTCTGTTTTGCACCTTTGGAACATCTACATAAAAAAGTCWAATAAATCCATTTAATATACACCACCACAACAAATCCATTATATATTTTAGACWGMTRRWWWYYAKCWATCTAATATGAAGAAAATGTATTTCAAATGAGTTGGCATACTGTATGTAATGTGATTGTGCGCCATGCTGTYGGATAGTTCATTTAGCAGACAAGATATGCTTATAAGTCCCGTGCCATTACTTTATGGTAAGAATAATATAAGTTGAACTTAGCTGAATAAAATAGAAATAAAATAGAAAGGATATTTCCAATTCCGGAGCAAGTGCCCATGTGCAGTGGCTATGTTTAGCATAAAAGTGATCATTTGAAATAGGTCCTATGCACTAGATTTAGAGTTATTTAGAAAATGTAGTTGTGAATGATACAAACCTGTCAGGACCCGGTGCGAGAAACAGTCACTAAATCGGCAGAACCCAGAAGATGAGGCAGACACAGCAGTACTAGAGATGGTGGTTTAATAAAAAATAGATATCTTCCAAAATACAAAAATCCACAAAGTGGTAAAAACAGCAAGGGAAAAACAAACCTCAAAAGACTAATCCAAAATACAAAAGAACAAAACCAGAGAACCTCTGGAAAATCCAACAAGAGAAAAATATAAGTTCACAACAAGGCTTGGGCTGGGGCTGGGTGCTAACATACAAACACTGAGCAAGGAACTGAGAACACACAGGGATTAAATACTAACAAGGGAACGACATACAGGTGCAAACAATAATTAGAGCAAGGGAAAAACAAAAGGTACAAAAAAGGTGCAATGGGGACATCTAGTGACAAAAACCAAACAGTCCTGGCCAAAAACTGCCAAAACCTTAGAATGTCTTAGAAATCAGATCATATATGGCCTGCATGAATTGCAAAGATGGCACCGACAGATAGGGCAGCTCTGACTCTAACTCGTAAGTAACTTTGCAGTATTTAAAAAAATGTCTTACAATAGTCCAGGACACTTTTTTGTGTTACTACATAGAGCCGGAAATACCTTTTGGATATCAGAGCGGCCGTAACTCACCGGCATTACTACTTTCCCAAATTGGATCCTTTGTTTGTACCCCCAAAGGCAATTTAACTGATTCCAGAGYCTGTTCCAAAACACTGCCAGTGGAGAAGAGGTATTCGGAGTGAACTTCTCTGAATACCTGGGATATGTTCCGGGTAGCTTCCGAGAATAATATTGTACACTGAGACGGTTACTGAGTTTATTAAGAAGTGTATAGGAGATGTATCTACTGTGACTATTACCCGAACCAGATTCCGTGGATAGATGGCAGCATTCGCACAAAACTGAAAGCATGAACCTCCACATTAAACCATGGCAAGGTGAATGGGAATATGGCCAAGTGTGGTTATTCCCTCCGTAAGTCAATCAAACAGGCAAAATGTCAGTATAGAGACAACGTGGAGTCGCAATTCAACGGCCTAGACACAAGACGTATATGGCAGGGTTTACAGAAAATCACTGACAACGTTATGCTTCCGGACAAGCTAAACACCTTTGCCCGCTTTGAGAATAACACAGTGCCCCCGACARGGCCCACTACCAAGGACTGTGGGCTCTCCTTCTCAGTGGCCGAAGTGAGTATACCTAGCCGTATCCCCAGAGCATGCWCAGACCAGCTGGCTGGAGTGTTTTTCGGACATAATCAATATCTCCCTATCCCAATCTGCTGTTCCCACTTGCTTCAAGATGTCCACCATTGTTCCTGTACCCAAGAAAGCAAAGACAACTGACTATCGCCCCGTAGCACTCACTTCTGTCATCATGAATTGCTTTGAGAAGCTAGTTAAGGATCATATAACCTCTACCTTACCTGACACCCTACACTCATTCCAATTTGCTTACCGCCCCAATAGATCCACAGACGATGCAATCGCCATCGCACTGCACACTGCCCTATCCTATATGTACAAGAAGAATACCTAMGTAAGAATGCTGTTCATTGACTACAGCTCAGCATTCAACACCATAATTCCCTCCAGGCTCATCATTAAGCTCGGGCCCTGGGTCTGAACCCCGCTCTGTAAAACTGGGTCCTGAACATCCTGATGGGTCGGCTGCAGGTGGTGAAGGTAGGAAACACCACCTCCACTTCGCTGATCCTCAACACAGAGGACCCACTGAGGTGCGTGCTCAGCCCTCTCCTGTACTCCCTGTTCACCCACGACTGCGTGGCCATGCACGCCTCCAAATCAATCATCAAGTTTGCAGACGACACTACAGTGGTAGGCTTGATTAACAACAACGACGAGACGACCTACAGGGAGGAGGTGAGGGCCCTTGGAGTGTGGTGTCAGGAAAATAACCTCACACTCAACGTCAACAAAACAAAGGAGATGATCGTGGGCTTCAGGAAACAGCAGAGGGAGCACCCCACTATCCACATCGACGGGACAGTAGTGGAGAGGGTAGAAAGTTAAGTTCCTCGGCGTACACATCACGGACAAACTGAATTGGTCCACCCACACAGACAGCATGGTGAAGAAGGCGCAGCAGCGCCTCTTCAACCTCAGGAGGCTGAAGAAATTTGGCTTGTCACCAAAAGAACTCACAAAATTTTACAGATGCACAATCMYMAYKATCCTGTCGGGCTGTATCACCGCCTGGTATGGCAACTGCTCCGCCCACAACCATAAGGCTCTCCAGAGGGTAGTGAGGTCTGCACAACGCATCACTGGGGGCAAACTACCTGCCCTCCAGGACACCTACACCACCCGATGTCACAGGAAGGCCATAAAGATCATCAAGGACAACAACCACCCGAGCCACTGCCTGTTCACCCCGCTATCATCCAGAAGGCGAGGTCAGTACAGGTGCATCAAAGCGGGGACCGAGAGACTGAAAAACAGCTTCTATCTCAAGGCCATCAGACTGTTACACAGCCATCACTAACACTGAGTGGCTGCTGCCAACATACTGACTCAACTCCAGCCACTTTAATAATGTGAAAATMTATGAAAAATGTATCACAYGCCACTTTAAACAATGCCACTTCATATAATGTTTACATACCCTACATTACTCATCTCATATGTATATACTGTACTTTTTACCTTTTACTGCATCTTGCCATCTTGATGTAGTACATGTATCACTAGCCACTTTAAAATCCCCAGKTACAATYAATGCAGCCTCAGGATATATGMTTTCCAGTTTACATAGAGTCCAGTGAGGTTCCTTGCGGGCCGTCYTGGTATCTGCTTGAGTGGCAATATACACAGCTGTGWCGATAACCAACGAGAATTCTCTTGGGAGATAATGTGATCGTRATTTGATTGTTAGGAATTCTAGGTCAGGTGAACAGAAGGACCTGAGTTCCTGTATTTTGTTATGATTACACCATGAGTTGTTAGTCATGAAGCATACACCCCTGCCTTTCTTCCCAGAGAGATGTTTATTTACGTCGGCTCGACGCATGAAGAAACKCGTTGGCTGTACCGACTCCGACAACATATCCCGAGAAAGCCATGTTTCCGTGAAACAGAGAATGTTACAATCTCTGATGTCTTTCTGGAAGGAAACCCTTGCCATAATTTCGTCCACCTTGTTGTCTAGAGACTGGATATTGGCYAGTAATATACACGGAAGCGGTGGGTGGTGTGCACGCCTTCGAAGTCTGACCATGAGGCCGCGCCATCTACCTCTTCTGCGGCGACGTTGTTTTGGGTCAGCCTCTGGGATTAGATCCAATGTCCTAGGTGGTATTCCTGGTCATAATGTTGGTAAGTTGAAGTCACTCTTATATCCAATAGTTCTTCCCGGCTGTATGTAATAACAATTAASATTTTCTGGGCTAACAATGTAAGAAATAATACATAKAATAGCAAAATACTGCTTAGTTTCCAGTTGAAGAACCCGGTATCCAGCAGGTCTTCGAAGTATTTGCCTACTTCAGTCGGTTGGACAAATGCGAATGCGCCAAGCTTCCTGATCACTTGGGCGTAGTCTGTGTCATTGAGGTGCTTTTGTTGCATTTTTTGAAGCGTTTATAGTTTTCACCAAATGAAACAAGCAACCCCAGATGTTGGTCCCAGGAAACACCTTTGTGAAGGCTTTCGGAACCGAATCCGAGCATTGTCCAGGTTAAGGTTAATACTGCACGCTTTCTTGAATTTGTTTATGGTTTTGGGGACTGTGAAAAGACCCCTGGTGGCATTCTCTCCCCCCTCTTTACAACCATTAAATCTATATGTCTAAGGTAACACCAAGTAWTTTAGTGTCCTCAACTTGTTCAACAATCGCACTATTCATTACCAGATTCAGCTGAGGTCTAGAACTTAGGAAATGATTTGTACCAAATACAATGCTCTTAGTTTTAGAGATGTCTAGGGCCAGTTTATAGCTGGCCACTCATTCCAAAACTGACTGCAACTACTTGTTAAGGGTTTCAGTGACTTCATTAACTGTGTTTGCTGATGCGTATATGGTTGAATCATCAYCATACCTGGACGCACATYCTTTGTTTAATACCAGTGGCAGGTCATTGGTAAAAATAGAAAATAGAGGGCATAGAGAGCTGCCATGTGGTATACCACACTMTACATGTTTGACATTAGAGAAGCTTTCATTAAAACGTTACTAGGTTAGGGGGCACTATTTTCACTTCCGGATGAAAAGCGTGCCCAAAGTAAACTGCCTGCTACCAGAAGCTAGGATATGCATATAATTGGTAGATGTGGATAGAAAACATTCTAAAGTTTCCAATACTGTTAAAATAATGCCTGTGAGTATAACAGAACTGATTTGGCAGGCGAAAACCTGAGAAAAATCCATCCAGGAAGTGAGATTTTTTTAATGTTTGTATTTTTCTATTGAATGCCATTACAGTATCCATTGACTTAGGACTCAAATTGCACTTCCTATGGATTCCACTAGATGTCAACAGTCTTTAGAAATTGTTTCAGGCTTGTATTCTGAAAAATGAGGGAGTAAGACCACTCTGAATGAGTGGACACTGRAGTGTCCCAGAGCTTTTTCATGTGCGCTTCTAAGAGCYCACCTTTCTTGTTTACCTTTTATATTGACGATGTTATTGTCCGGTTGAAATATTATCGATTATTTAGGCTAAAAACAACCTGAGGACTGATTATAAACATCGTTTGAAATGTTTCTACGAACTTTACTGATACTATTTGGATTTCATGTCTGCCTGTTGTGACTGTGTTTGAGCCTGTGGATTACTGAACAAAACTAAGTTTTTTTGGATATAAACAGGGACTTTATCGAACAAAACTAACATTTATTGAGTAAATGGGAGTCTTGTGAGTGCAACCATATGAAGATCATCAAAGGTAAGTGATTAATTTTATCTCTATTTCTGACTCGTGTAACTCCTCTACTTGGCTGGTAACTGTTTGTAATGATTTGTCTGCTGGGCGCTGTTCTCAGATAATCGCATGTTATGCTTTCGCCGTAAAGCCTTTTTGAAATCTGACACCGTGGTTGGATTAACAAGAAGTTAATCTTTAACCTCTTAGCGCTAGGGGTCAGAATTTCTTACCAGTTTTATCATTTACAATAATTTTTCCACCCCACCTCAACTTTACAAAATTCTAACTTGCAATGCTTTTCTTTCATTATTCGTTTTTTATGCATGAATACGATGGCTCACTGTTCATTGTTGGCATTTCCTGCCTAAGTTTGCCCACTTTGCCAATGTAATTGGTTTGCCCACTTTGCCAAAATCAAATGGTTTTGTGATGAATAAGCRATCTGATTCAATGAAATATGGAGTTGAATTTGTCTTTTGGCACATAATTTCATTTAAAGTAATCCAAAGTTTTTTTCCATCATTCTTTATATCATTGATCTTGGCTTCATAATACAGTTTAGTCACAGAATTTCTCAATTTGCAGTAAGTCAGCCAGACTTATTAGCCACTCCTTTTGCCCCATCTCTTTCAACCACTCAGATTTTCAATTACTCATCAATCAACGGAGCCTAAATAAGAGGTACATCTTCATCAGTAATTGCAAGAAGCAATTTCATAAATTCATCAAGTACAGCATCTGGATGCTCCTTTTTAATCACATCAGACCCCAATTTTTTTTTTTACATCATGCACAAAATATTTTGTATGATCTCTTATACACTACTTTAGGTACAGCTGTATTGTTATCACTGCATCCAATGGGTACGGATACAGCTTTGAACAAAGTTCTACAGTATTAGTAAAAATGTGATCGATACATGTGGATGATCTTGTTCCTGTAGTGTTTGTAAACACCCTGGTAGGTTTATTAATAACCTGAGCCAAATTACAGGCACTGGTTACAGTGAGAAGCTTCCTCTTGAGCGGACAGCTTGATGAAAACCAGTCAATATTCAGGTCCCCAATAAAGTAGACCTCAGTTCGTATCACATACACTATCAAGCATTTTACATATTATTTAGATACTGACGGTTAGCACTTGGTGGCCAAAAGCAACACCCCAAAAGAAAAGGCTTCAGATATGCCAAGTGAACCTGCAACCACAACACTACAATGACACTTGACATTCTCTAAGCATTACAGGGATACGACTCTGAATATYTACAGCCACACCTCACCCATAAGCATTTCTGTCTCTACTATAGATGTTATTTCCTCGTATTGCTACTGTTTTACCATCAAATTAATTATGCAAGAGAGCCTCATAAATGGATCATACCTGTATATGAATTTAATTTGATGTTAGCAAGTAATTTTTTTAATGAACCTTATTTCTAAATCTACATTAATATGGGCTATTTTCAGCCCTTTCCTGGGTGGCTTGTTAGAGATAGACAATCTTCCTCTGGTCCATCTTCAAAATCTCAGAGATAATTCCCCTCACTTTGTCCTCACACTCTGTCCAGGTCTCATGTGGAGATTCTGCAATTTCGTCCACAACCATGTTGTTCCGCCTTGTTTGTCCCTTGTGATWTATCCGTCATTGTTATCATGGTTTCACACACAGAACTGATGTCCTCTCTCCATGACTCACATGCTGACCAGARTGGACACGTCGCGTGCCCGAGCGTCGCAAAATACATTTAGAAATCCATGTTATTCAATTATTGCACCCACACTGCTCGCACGCGCCAACGAGCGTCTGCGATGCTAAAATAGAAGTAATTCCTATTTCTGACGCAGATCACACTGWAAGTCCTGCCTCTCCCATCTCCTCATTGGTTTATAGAAGCAGGTACCCACGTGCCATCTCCTCATTGGTTATACCCACGTGGGTGATTGAAAGACGAACTTTGTTGCCGGTTGTCGTGGTAATACTATGAAAGTTTAGATGCGATCACCATATAAGTTCAAAGATGAAAAAGCCTGGAAGGAGGAGACTAGAAACGATTCGGTTGGCCGTTTTATGTGTGGATTAATTGTCGGAGTAGAGGTCCTTGTGCAGTTCAGGTAAAATAACAACTCAATGTTTATATCCCAGGACAAATTAGCTAGCAACAGCAAGCTAGCTAAATAGGACAAATTAGCTAGCATGTGCAAGCTAACTAGCTAAATATACATGTTTAATGCTTTTCGARCTGTCCCCATATTAATGTCATTGGTTCAGAGTTTGTTTTAATATTTTAACCTGCGTGTCGTGATTGCGTTTGGTGTAGGGGGACAAAATAAATGTATGCACGATAGCGCACGATGGTGCACCCGCGCAGCCGGTTTGGGTTCCGTGTTACAGATTGCTGTCATCTTGCCGTTCTTCTGTTTCAACTCATCAAGGGGACCCTGGGTGAACTGAAAACTGCAAACAGCAAACTGACCTCCTTGGTCAGGTAGTCCATTCTTTTATCAGTTCAATCCACCAGTTCCAGACAAGGCAGGTCACAGGGAAGATGAAAACAACAAACAGCAGGGATCTAGAAAGCCACTAGGCTGGGCGAATCTGCGGTCCCAGACACAATGGCTAACTGCTTCAGGGGCTGCGTCTAAGCTCTCAAGAAAACKCTGCATGCTTAATAGGCAGCTGATACCAACTGCGTCACGGAATTCAAATTAAAAAGTTAGCTAGCTAATAATAAACTTTCCAATACACTTTCAAAACAACAAACTTTTCAAAACAACAAACAGCGCTCTCCCCTGTTCTCTCATTCRGCATTCAACAGGAAGTGATGTACAGTACCAGTCAGAAGTTTGGACACACCTACTCATTCAAGGGTTTTTCTATATTTTTATTATTTTCTACATTGTAGAATAATAGTGAAGACATCAACACTATGAAATAACACATATGAAACATGCAGTAACCAAAAAAGTGTTAAACAAATTTAAATATATTTTAGATTCTTCAAAGTAACCACTCTTTGCCTTGATGACAGCTTTGTACACCCTTGGCATTCTCTCAACCAGCTTCACCTGGAATGCTATTCCAACAGTCTTGAAGGAGTTCCCACATATGCTGAGCACTTGTTGGCTGCTTTTCCTTCACCCTGCGGTTACACTCATCCCAAAGCATCTCAATTGGGTTGAGGTCGGGTGATTGTGGAGGTCGGGTGATTGTGGAGGCCAGGTCATCTGATGCTGCACTCCAGCACTCTCCTTCTTGGTCAAATAGCCTTTACAATGCCTGGAGGTGTGTTGGGTCATTGTCCTGTTGAAAAACAAATGATAGTCCCAATAAGTGCAAACCAGATGGGATGGTGTATCACTGCTGAATGCTGTGGAAGCCATGCTGGTTAAGTGTGCCTTGAATTCTAAATAAATCACTGACAGTGCCACCAACAAAGTACCCCCACTCCATCACTCTTCCTCCTCCATGCTTCACAGTGAGAACCACACATGTGGAGACCATCCGTTCACGTACTCTYCGTCTCACAAAGACATGGCGGTTGGAACCAAAAATCAGACCAAAGGACATATTTCCACCGGTCTAATGTCCATTGCTCGTGTTTCTTGGCTCAAGCAAGTCTCTTCTTATTATTGGTGTCCTGTAGTAGTGGCTTCTTTGCACCAATTTGACCATGACGGCCTGATTCACGCAGTTTCCTCTGAATAGTTGATGTTGAGATGTGGCTGTTAATTGAACTCTGTGAGGCTGRAATTTCGAAGGCTGGTAACACTAGCTTTTCCTCTGCAGCAGAGGTAACTCTGGGTCTTACTTTCCTGTGGCGGTCCTCATGAGAACCAGTTTCATCATAGAACTTGATGGTTTTTGCGACTTTACTTGAAGAAACTTTCAAAGTTCTTGAAATGTTCCGTATTGACTGACCTTCATGTCTAAAAGTAATGATGGACTGTCATTTCTCTTTGCTTATTTGAGCTGTTCTTGCCATAGTATGGACTTGGTCTTTTACCAAATAGGGCTATCTTCTGTGTACCATTCCTACCTTGTCACAACACAACAGATTGGCTCAAACACGTTAAGAAGGAAAGCATTTCCACAAATTAACAAGGCACACCTGTTAATTGAAATGCATTCCACCCTTATGAAGCTGGTTGAGAGAATGCCAAAAGTGTGCAAAGCTGTCAAGGTAAAGGGTGGCTACTTTGAAGAATCTRAAATATAAAATATATTTGATTTGTTCAACACTTTTTTGGTTACTATATTATTCCATGTGTGTTATTTCATAGTTTTGATGACTTCACTACTATTCTATAATGTAGAAAATAGTAAAAATAAAGAAAAACCCTTGAATGAGTAGGTGTGTACAAACTTTTGACTGGTACTGTATGTGTGCCAGTTAGAGGGAAGAGAGAGAACCCCATCAGTGTGGGTTATGAGACCTCTGCATTCAAAAGCATATTCAGTGCACTTCCAGATGGACTGATTTGCAGTCTAGCTCCCGTCTGTAGGTGTAAACTTCATGCGCCAGGATATTATTTCCATCCACAGAGAAAAATATAATAAGCCTTTATCTGTGAAAATAATTATTTGCATGAGAGTAAAGTTCATAGCTAATACCGTTTTTTCTATAATGTTTTAATGTCACACGTTATGAAAAGGATAGTCCAAATTATACAGGCTGAAAATATAGGCCTACAGCCATTGRAGAGCAGTATTTAACTACATTACAATGTTATAGTCTTATGAATCTCTCATGCATATTTCTTTATTGAAAATGAGAACAATAGGAAAGATGGACAAATACTGTTTAAAAATCWAAATGGACTCCATTCTCATTCATATTACCAACACATGAGGTGTGTTAATGAGACTAAATGAACGGACATTAGCCAAATGGATTTTGTGATGTTGTCCTATTAGACTTAAAATTATTACCTTTTCCCCTACATTTATTCTAAAATTATCTGTGGTCCGTATTTCATAATAATAGTCTTTTTCCGGTGGTAGTCCAACCCACGTGTGTCTCCTCACTTGGAAAGCCTGCTAACTGACTCAATACCAAAGTTGATAACTGTTACTTGATTGAATTGGAATGATGTTAATGATGGTGAGAGCCCAGTATAGCCTAACACTCTAAGCATAGGCTATTGTTACTTTGTCTCTAAAATCACCATCTTTCCATTTCTATAGTCATGTGACAGAGTCTGTTTTAACTGAAACGTCCAAATGTCCGCCTTTTACCAGATACATTTTTTCTACGTGAAATGTTTTATATTAATAAATGATCATAATTCAGTATGTTATAGCCTATAGATAATATTCTGCCCATATGAAAAATATTCTGCCATATAAAGACCAGCTTTGCATGATTTAATTAAAAGTAACAAACAGACAACATTGTTTCACATTCTTTAACTTGTTTGGGATAGGGTATTTTGACGTCTAGATGAAAAGCATGCCCAAAGTAAACTGRCTGTTACTCAAGCAAAGAAGCTAGGATATGCATATAATTGGTAGATTTCGATAGAAAACACTCTAACGTTTCTAAAACTGTTAAAACTATGTATGTGAGTATAACAGAACTGATATGGCAGGTGAAACCCCGAAGACAACCCCCCCCCCAAAAAAAAAAATCATCCTACCACTATTTTCAATGGCTGTCACTTTTTTTATAAGGCGAAGTCCTCCCAGATTGCAGTTCATAGGGCTTCCACTTGATGTCGCCAGTCTTTAGAAAGAGTTTCAGGCTGGTTTTTGGAAAAATGAGCCAGAAATTTTAGTTTTTCCAGGTGGCTCCCATTTTGGCTGTAGTGTTTCCAAGCGCGTGAATGAGAGCGCGTTCTTTGTTTTTTTCTCCGGTAAAGACAATAACGATTCGCTTTCTTAAATTTTATCGTTTATTTACGTATTAGGGTACCTAAGGTTTGATTATAAACCTTGTTTGACTTGTTTGGAAAAGTTTATTAGTAACGTTTGGGATTCATTTTGTATGCATTTTGATGGAGGGAAACTGGGTGGATTATTGACTGAAGTGCGCCAGCTAAACTGAAGTTTTTATGGATATAAAGAAGAACATTATCGAACTAAAGGACCATTTGTGATGTAACTGGGACCTTTTGGAGTGCCAACAGAAGAAGATCATCAAAGGTAAGGCATTTATTATATCGCTATATCTTACTTTTGTGTCGCACCTGCCTGGTTGAAATATGTTTTTCATGCGTTTGTATGCAGGGCGCTGTCCTCAGATAATTGCATGGTGTGCTTTCACCGTAAAGCCTTTTTGAAATCTGACACATTGGCTGGATTAACAAGACGTTAAGCTTTATTTTGATGTATTACACTTTTGATTTTATGAAAGTTAAATTATTATAATACTGTAGTTTGAATTCCGTGCTCTGCAATTTCACTGGATGTTGTCGAGGTGTCCCGCTAGCGGCACGCCTTTCCCAAAATAAAAGACTCATCAACAGAAACAGGCAACAGCTGGCTCACATAGAGGACATAATGTTGTAAAGACTGTGTTTGTGCAAAATGTTTCTGAATAAAAACAGTGACTAGCTCAAACGTTGACTGTTGTGTCAATCGTAGCTAGACGTTCTAATTAAGTGTTCTAATCACACCAGTTTGAGTGTACGCTGCAGAGAACACTGTAGAGTGAACAAACCGTTGTGTGTACCCTTCAAAGGGGTACATTGAAAAAAGTTTATGCTGCCTATCAATCATTGTTTTTGCAACCAGTGGACATCCACTGAACAATGCGCTCTTGCAACTGCTCCCTGGTATTGGGCTCCATACTGTCGAAAACCAGATTAATTTACGAAGACCACAAGTGGAGCTTTTATTGCTCAATCGAATTCGTGCTCATTTAAAAAATGAATAATTGGGATATCAAAGTGTCACCAACAAAAAAGTAAACGATAGGTCTACAGCAAATGCAGCATATGGTATTTATTTTTCACATGCAAATAGCACTTTTCGGTAGTGCTCAATGCATGCCATTCCAAGGCATGTCATGAGAGCATGCAGCACTTATTTTGAAACTTGAATCAATGTGCACAATCAGTCTACCATGTCAACAAAGTCGAAAATAATAGAGTAGGATAATAAACCCTTCGTTTTGGGTTATGCTCAGGTAAAACAAATAGGCTAATCCTGTTTCCATATTTCCAAATCCTATTGTTGAAGATCAAGGGGCATTACGTTAATAATGTAAAAYATATAATGTAAATATATACAGTGCATTTGGAAAGTATTCAGAACCCTTGACCTGTTTTGTTACGTTACAGCCTTATTCTTAAATGTATTAATATATAAAACTGAAATACCTTACTTACATATGTATTCAGACCCTCTGCTCTGAGACACGAAATTGAGCTCAGATGCATCCTGCTTCCATTGATCATCCTTGAGATGTTTCTACAACTTGATTGGAGTCCACCTGTGGTCAATTCAATTGATTGGACATGATTTGGAAAGGCACACCACTATATAAGGTTGACAGTGCATGTCAGAGCAAAAACCAAGCCATGAGGTCTAAGGAATTGTCCGTAGAGCTCCGAGACAGATCTGGGCAAGGGTACCAACAGATTTCTGCAGCATTGAAGGTCCCCAAGAACGGAGTGGCCGCTATTATTCTTAATTTCAAGAAATTTGGAACCACCAAGAATCTTCCTAGAGCTGGTCGCCCGCCAAACTGAGCAATCGGGGGGAGAAGGACACTGATCAGGGAGGTGACCAAGATCCTGATGGTCACTCTGACAGAGCTCCAGAGTTTCTCTGTTGAGATGGGATAAACTTCCAGAAGGACAACCATCTTTGCAGCACTCCGCCCGTCAGGCCTTTATGGTAGAGTGACCAGACGGAAGCCACTCCTCAGTAAAAGGCACATGACAGCCCGCTTGGAGTTTGCCAAAAGGGCACATAAAGGACTCTTGGACAATGATAAACAAGATTCTCTGGTCTGATGAAATCAAGATTGAACACTCTGGCCTGAATGCCAGATGTCACGTCTGGAGGAAACCTAGCACCGTCCCTATGGTGAAGCATGGTGGTAGCAGTATCATGCTGTGGGGATATTTTTCTGTGGCAGGGACTGGCAGACTAGTCAGGATCGAGGGAAAGATGAACGGAGCAAAATACATAGATACTTTATGTAAACCTGCTTCAGAGCCGTCAGGACCTCAGACTAGGGCGAACGTTCACCTTCRAACAGGACAACGAGCCTAAGCACACAGCCAAGACATTACAGGAGTGGCTTCGGGAAAAGTCTCTGAATGTCCTTGAGTGGTCTACCCAGAGGCCGGACTTAACCTGATCAAACATCTCTGGAGAGACCTGAAAATAGCTGTGCAGCGACACTCCCCATCCATCCTGACAGAACTTGAGAGGATCTGCAGAGAAGAATTGGAGAAACTCCCCAAACATAGTTGTGCCAAGCTTGTAGCGTCATACCCCAAAAGGCTCAAGGCTGTAATCGCTGCCAAATTTGTAATTCTACAAATTACTGAGTAAAGGCTCTGAATACTTATGTAAAATGTGATATTTCAGTTTATTTTGTATTTTATTTGCAACAATTTATGAACCTGTTTTTGCTTTGTCATCATGGGGTATTGTGTGTAGATTGATGAAGGAAAAACGTATTTAATCTATTTTAGAATAAGACTAACAAAACGTGGTAAAAGTCAAGGGGTCTGAATACTTTCTGAATGCACTGTAGCCTAATCATATTATTATTTGTAGGAAAAAGAAATGGGTTAGAAGATGCCTACATAACCAACAAATAAAGTAAAATGCTAACTCCATTTATGTGCAGCTATTTAAACTCATAACATTGATTTATCCTGCAATACATTTCATTCAATTGGTAATATTCAAGGGAAAAGTAACTAAAGGGAAGCAGATTACATTACAGAGTTTGGCAAGCTAAAAGTTGCTTCACTGATTACAATTTTTTGACAGGTAACTGCTAACTGTAACGGATTACATTTAAAAAGTAACCTTGCAAACTCTGCTCTCCACCATCACTAGGAATTTCATCCAAGGCTCACATTTCAGTCTGTATCACGTCAGGGATTGCTAATTAAAATCAATGACTTATTGAGGCTTTATCGGAACGCACCATTTCACCAAGTGCCTGAGGGAAAGTTGCTTATTTTTTAATTACATTTTGTATGCTAATACAGAATATTAACCAAACATTTACCAGGAGGGACACCTATTCATTTCACACCGGGCTGCGCTCTGTTTATGAAGAAGGGTTTTTGTGACTTAGTGCTTTAAACATTGCTGACGTGCATCTTTTAGCGCTTAATTAGCAATAGTTTCTCTGAGGCTGTGAGCTACAATAGAAATTCATGCAGCTAACTAAGGAGTGACAGGAAGCTTTTTTTGGAACAGCCAATGGGAGCAGGCCAGCAGGGAGGGTGAAAGAGTCAAACAACAGGTATAGACTAACAGTGAAATGCTTACTTACTTCCCAACAATGCAGAGAGAAAATATTATAATGAATAACAACAACTTGGCTATATACAGGGTGGTAGACGGTAATTCAGGTTGATTTAAGCAATAATACATTAATTAATGTGTTATGACATTTTTATCATGGCTGTGTTACGTGGTCATTGTGACTTGGTTGTAGACAACATCAGCAACGATATAAATGTCATAACACATGGACTTGAGTGTATTATTGCTTTTGTACAACGGGTTACCAGCATTAAAAAGCAAAACGTGACGCTTCATTCACTAACCCTGGTTGATCAAGTACAATTTTAGGCGTTCTGTAGTCGTTAGTTCTATTAGTATTGGCTGCCATGTAAAGCAAAAAAGAGAGGAAGAGCGATTAATAATGACAGTATGACAATTATTCTATTCATGTTCATTCTATTAATAGACTATAGCAGCCTAGTTATGTGAACTAAATTTTACACCTTTCAGAGACAGGGCAGCATTGATGAAAGTGTGTTGAGTCCCATTGGCTCCATGATATACCGCACGTTGGTCCACGATGGTAGCGAAGAAACGCCGGAGAATATTACCCATCTGCTTTTTTGAAACAGTTGCTAGACCGACGTTTATCCCCTTTTCTAACAGAAATTCCAGAAAGCACTTCACTGCCAAGTTGGTTTTGTCTTGATGTAGTTTCTTAATTTCTCACTAATGTTCTATGTCGTCTATAGCAGCGCTACTGATTTCTGCATGTCTAACGTTAACGCTTGCCTTCACCCCCTCCACCACTCTAGTTTCTTACCTCCCAAAGAGGAACAAGAATGTGGTCCCTCCCAAAGAGAAACAAGAATGTGGTCCTCCTGAGCACACTGCACAAAACGACTGAGATCAGTGATCGTGAGGACAGGAAGCCAGTCATCATCCTGGATTACAACCACAAAGGAGGCGTGGACAACCTGGACAAGGTGATTGGAACTTACAGCTGCAGAAGGATGACTGCCTGCTGGCCCCTGGTCATCTTCCATATCATCATTGATGTGTTCTCGTACCACACCTTCATCATATGGAACAAGATCAACCGTACCTGGAATCCTGATAAGCGGAACAAGAGAGGAGGGTGTTCCTGGAGCAGCTGGGTAAGGCACTTGTAACCCCACACATTCAAAGTGGGAGCACCTCCCCTGCACAGCAGCCTCTGCAGCGCTTGTGAAAGCTGTTCAGGGGGCTGAATCTTGTCCTGATCCACCTGAGGCTGCAGCTGGGGCAGGCAAGAGGAGGATATGCCAATTCTGACCCCCAAAGAAGGACTGTGCACACACACTTGCATACTGTCATACATGTGCTAATTAGAGTTGATTGATTTATGTTGTTCATGTTTTTGTTTTGTATCTATTATCTTATTTTATTATTATTTATTGTTATTGTTTATACACCTTGTGGGTGGGGGCAATGGTTAAAAAAATGGGAGAAGAGTAGTATTTTGTAGTTGAATTTGTCATTGTACAGTATTTAGGAATATATCACTGTGTTGCCAAAAAAGTTCAAGACTTGTTTCCCTTATATAAAATATTTTTTTCAAAACTACTTTCTGCACATTTCTGCTACTTTCTTAGGCTATACAACTGCTATCTCTTGCTAAAAAATATATGTTTACACCTAAGCAGCCACTTTAGCAATAATAATAATAATCAACCTCTACTTTAGTCAACAAAAAAATTATGACAGGTGTGTTGTAATAAAAATGAGTGGTGTCCACTGATTGAATGCAGTCTTTCTGCATTGTGAAGAGGGAAAACCCAGATATTCACAAAGTTTGTGATGAATGACAGGTTGTTTCTTCATGCAAAATAAATCAATTCAAAGTGTATTTGTCACGTGCACTGAATACAACAGCTGTAGACCTTACAGTGAAGTGCTTACTTACAGGCTCTAACCAATAGTGCAAAAAAGGTATTAGGTGAACAATAGGTAGGTAAAGAAATAAAAACAACAGTAAAAAGACAGGCTATATACAGTAGCGAGGCTATAGAAGTAGCGAGGCTACATACAGACACCGGTTAAGTCAGGTAGTATGTACATGTAGATATGGTTAAAGTGACTATGCATATGTGATGAACAGAGAGTAGCAGTAGCGTAAAAGAAGGGTTGGTGGGTGGTGGGTGGGACACAGTGCAGATAGCCCGGTTAGCCAATGTGCGGGAGCACTGGTTGGTTGGCCCAATTGAGGTAGTATGTATATGAATGTATAGTTAAAGTGACTATGCATATATGATAAACAGAGAGTAGCAGCAGCGTAAAAAGGGGTTATTTTAGGGGTTTAGTAAAGGTGGGTCATTTTTTACCCTTAGTATGAGGGGAGTATACAGAATGTTTAGACAACACAAGGGTGAAGAATGAAGATAGAGCCATGCACCTAAATAATACCAAAGTATTGCCTAATTGTTACCATGGTATAGATGTGAATAATGGAAATACCATGGTTATAAACTGCATTATACATTCTACCATGGTAAAGTACAATTTATGATAAATAAAATAAAATAATCATATGGTACCATTTTATTAATTGTGCATTACCCTACATTGACAGTATAATGCATTAAATAAATAAACCCCCCAAGGTTTAAAGAGGTTGGTTGGTATTATATGGATTAATTGATTTACTAGTATGGGCAAGTTTCTGATGAAGTCAGAGGCAGGCTACTATGGTCCTCATTTGTCTGTAACATCAAAGAAAAAGGGGTAATAAGTTTTTCGCTCATGTTTGCCAACCTGAAATGTGGGAGAATGTGAAATATATGGTAGCCTAATATTTTACATTTTGTAATCATTTACAGTAGTTACAGTCAAGGGGTGTTGCACTGTTTCGGGCTGCAGAAGGAGCCGTTCCAGCTGGTGGTTGCTTCACGCTCTCTCCCTCTACAGTGGCTGTAAAGTTCTGCTTTTCTTTTCTTATTCGACCTTGTGTTCTTTTTCTTTGTGTTCTTGAACGTAGCCCTGTTTCTTTGCTTTCTGGAACGTAGCCCTGTCTTTCATTTTTGTTCATTGATTTCACCTGTGTTCGTTTCTCACCTGGTCTCATCAGCTCCCTATTTAGTTCAGTTCTTTCTGTTTGTATGGTGGTGAGGTATTGTTTGTTTTTGACTACCTTCCTGTGTTTGACCATTGCCTGCCTGTGACCACGATTCCTGCCTTCTGCGAAGGCTTAATAAACATCTGCCGCGCACGACGCTTGAATCTATACCTTTTTCTCCCTGAGTAGTAATTACAGAATACCTCACCTAAAAACGGAATGGATTCAACGGAGCTACAGCGGCACCTAACCCAGCAAGAGGAGCTTATGGAGGAAATGTGCCAACAGCCTATCCCTACTCCTCCGATGCCAAGTATCGTAACTCATAGCCTTCTTTCTTTCATACCCATGCCTGGAAAATATGACGATTCGCCTGGGAAATGTCAGGGATTTCTGATGCAATGCAGCAAATACATTGAGCACAACCCCACTAACTTCTCCACCAACAAGAGCAGGGTGAATTTTGTCTCTACTCACAGGCAAAGCCCTGGATTGGGCCACCACCATATGGACTGGGAACAGCACAAAACTCGGATCCGAGACCCATTTCCACACCCTCTTCAAAGAGGTGTTCGATCACTCTCCCTCCGGTCGTCCAATATAGGACACCTCCTCATAGAACTTCAAGGACGCAATTCAGCTGCCAAGTATGCCCTCGAGTTCTGCACCATGGCTGAAGGGAGTGAATGGAATGAGGCTGCGTCTACTGAAGTGTGCTCAACAGGGAACTTCAGCCGGAGCTGGCCTGTAGAGGTGACCTTCAGGATTTAAATCAATACATTCGTATGTCCATCTCCATCGACCACCTCATCGCCGACGAACTCAGGAAACTGAAACGTTCTCTTTCCGTGATTTCGTCATCCCGTCCAAGTCTTCCAGGGCCCATGCAGTTGGGCCATGCTCCTCACATGTGTATTGAATGTCAAAGGTGATTGAAGAAGGGATCTTCCTATACTGTGTAGAGAAAGATCATCTACTCAGACATTTCCCTGTTCGCCCCCCACGGAGAGATGAGAAGGGTCCCCCCGCTGCCATGCAGGCGTGCCCTTATTTCTAAATATCTTCCACAAGCAATTCTCTGTCCCAGAATTGATAACCGTGAAGGGGGTTACCAAGTATGTAGAAGGCTTGATAGATTCGGGAGCAGCAGGTAATTTTATTGATCACCAGCTAGTACAAGAACTTGACATTGATCTAACACCTGTCACCCGTCCCTTAAGGATTAACACCCTGGAGCACGGGCTCCAACACCATTGGGCACGGGCTTCATCACGCACCTGACACAGTGTCACCCTCCAGATTGGAGTGTTCCACACCAAAATCATTCAACTCATGGAACTCTCCTCCCCCAAACAGCCACTCATCCTCGGACACCCCTGGCTTTGTTGTCACGACCATGCCATCTCGTGGCAACAAGGTGAACTACTGTCCGGGCCTTCTACCTGCTTCTCCAGTTGTCTCTGCCTACCCTGCAGAGCCACCACCATTGAGGACTCTGCCTCGGCAGTGCCACCAACCATACCATCAAAATACGCCCAGTACAGCAATGTCTTCAGCAAAACCAAGGCCTCCACTCTGCCACCACATTGCCCAGGAGACTGTGCTATTGACTTACTGCCTGGAGTGTCCCCACCGACGGGCCATGTTTACCCCCATCTATCCCAGAAAATGAGGCAGTGGAGAAATACATTGCTAAATCACTCAAAACGTTTCATTTGTCCTTCCTCTTCCCCGGGTGCGTCCAGCTTCTTCTTCCGGCTTCTTCTTCGGGAAAAAGGACGGTGGTCTCTGTCCCTGACTGACGTCACGGTAAAGAACTGTTTCCATCTTCCTCTGATCCCAGCGACCCTTGAACAAGTGGGCCGCGCCAACATCTATACTAAACTTGACCTGCAAAGTGCATATAACCTAGTCAGTATACATGAAGCCAAAGAAAGGAAGATGGCCTTTATCACTGCACGAGGGCACTACGAATACCCTGGCATGCCCTACGGCCTTACGAACGCCCCCGCCGTCTTCCAATCCTTTATGAACAAGGTTTTCCAGGATATGATCAACCACTTTCTCATCGTCTACATTGATGACATCCTGACTTACTCCTACTCCCAGAAGGAACACATACAGCATGTGCAAAAGGGTCTTTAATGGCTCCTTGACCATAACCCTTATGTGAAGACTGAAAAGAGAGCCTTCCATGTAACTTGGGTAAACTTCCTCTGCTTCCTCTGCTTCCAAGCGGACCCCAGGAGGGGTGGATGAGAGCAAAGTCACCGCCGTCAGTAACTGGCCCAAACCCATCACCGTTAAGGAACTCCAACGTTTCATTGGGTTCTCCAACTTCTATTGCCGGTTCATTTGGAACTTCAGTTCTACGGCCGCTCCCCTCACGGCCCTTACCAGCCAAAAGACCCGGACACTTCAATGGACTGATACCGCCCTGACTGCGTTCAACAACTTGAAACGCTTCTTCAGCTCCTTTCCTTCGCCAACCTGATCCGACTCTTCCTTTCACCCTGGAGGTGGATGCCTCCGAAGTAGGAGTAGGAGCCATACTCTCTCAGCGGGTGGGAACAACTCCCAAATCACATCCCTGTCCCTTCTCCAGCAAGTTATCCCCCGCTGATAGGAATTACGATGTGGGGAACAGAACTCCTCGCCATCAAGCTGGCCCTCGAGGAGTGGTGCCAATGGTTGGAGGGCGCACAACATCCCTTTCTCATTCTAACAGATAATCGTAATCTGGAATATATCAGAGGGGCCAAGAGGTTAACTTCTTATTGCTGCAGGGGCAGTATTGAGTAGCTTGGATGAAAGGTGCACAGAGGTGCCCATAGTAAACTGCCTGCTCCTTAGTCCCAGTTGCTAATATATGTATATTATTATTCGTATTGGATAGAAAACTGTTTGAATTATGTCTGTGAGTATAACAGAACTCATATGGCAGACAAAAACCTGAGAAGTACCACTTCCTGTTTGAATTGTTTCTGAGGTGGCAGATTTTCAAACTAGCTCTCATTGAAATTACAGCGAGATATTGATGAGTTTTCACTTCCTACGGCTTCCACTAGATGTTAACAGTCAATAGAACTTTGTCTGATGACTCTAATGTGAAGGGGGGCCAAAGGAGACAGGAATGAGTCATCACTGCCACGAGCTGACCATGCTTTCACATGCGACTTCACATGAGGAGGACCTCCGTTCCACCGCTCTTCTGAAGTCCATCTAATTCTCCGGTTGGATCGATATTCAAGATGTATGTTAACAACATTCTAAAGATTGATTGAGTACATCGTTTGACATGTTTCTACTGACTGTTACGGAACTTTTGGACATTTCGTCACGTTATAGTGGATGCGCTTTGTGACTTTGGAATTGTTTACCCCTAACGTGCTAACCAAAGTAGCTAATTGGACATAAATAACGGACATATTCGAACAAATCAAGCATTTATTGTGGACCTGGGATTCCAAGGACTGCATTCTGATGAATTTCATCAAAGGTAAGGAAACATTTATCATGTATTTTCTGGTTTCTGTTGACCCCAACATGGCGGCTAATTTGGCTATTGTTCTGAGCTCCGTCTCAGATTATTGCATGATTTGCTTTTTCCGTAAAGTTTTTTTGAAATCTGACACAGCGGTTGCATTAAACTCCAGACAATCCCGCTGGGCTCTCTTCACACGCTTCCATTTTGATGTTACTTACATCCCTGGAAAGAAAAATGTAAAAACTGATGCTCTCTCCCGCCAGTTTGACCTTTTGACCAGTAACACCCATTCTTCTTTCCTCTTGCATTATGGGACTGGTTCAGTGGGAAGTTCACTCTGCCATACAAGAAGCTCTAACTTCAGACCCGGCTCTTCCTGAGCCACCAGCTGGGAAGAGTTAAGTACCAGCAGCTGTTAGACCACAACTGATTCAATGGTGTCACACGTCCTCGAGGTCAGGATATCTGGGCATCACAAACCACCGAACTTCTAGCTTGGAAGTTCTGGTGCTCCTCACTGGCATCCGATGTAAGGGATTACGTACTCTCCTGTCCAGTCTGCACCCAAACCAAAAGCCCTCGTTATCTCCCTTCCGGGAAGCTACAACCTTTGCCAATCCCTCACAGACCCCGGTCCCACATAGCTGTTGACTTCATCACAGACCTTCCTGAATCCTCTGGTAACACCACCATCCTTGTCATAGTAGACCATTTAAAAAATATATATATATTCTGGTTCCTTTTCCTCATTTACCTAACACCATGGAATTTGCAGCGTGTATGGTCCAGCAGGTGTTCCGTCTTTATGGGATTCCGGAGGACATCGTCTATGACCGTGGGCCCTAGTTTGTCTCCCTGGTGTGGCGTGCCTTCTGTGACCGACTGGGGGTCGCCCTCAGTCTCTCCTCCGGCTACCACCCCCAGACCAACGGGCAGACGGAACGCCTGAACCAAGAAATGGGGAAGTACCTCCGCCAACAATGTTCTGCCTCTCCACACTACTGGAGTCGATATTTGGCCTGGGCCGAAAATGCTCAGAACTCACTCATGCATTCATCCCTCCGCCTTACTCCGTTTCAGTGTGTCCTCGGTTACCAATCCCCCCATGTTTCCCTGGGCGGCGAAGCCTAATACTGTCCCAGCTGTCGATGACTGGTTTCGGCCTAGTGAGCGGGTATGGGAGACCTGCTTCTGCAGGAAGCCTCTAATACCCAGAAACGCCTTGCCGACAGACGCTGCCGACCTATGCCACTCTTTCACCCCGGACAGCGTCTGTGGCTCTCGACCAGAGACATCCGGCTCCTCCTCCCCTGCAAAAAGTTCTGTCCTCGCTTGATTGGTCGCTTCAAGATAACCCATCGCATCAAGCCTGTTACGTACCGCCTCCAGTTACCCCATCAGTATAACATCTCCTCGTCCTTCTATGTGTCTCTGTTAAAACCGGTCAACTACAGTCCTCTTCATCCTCCAGTCTCTACCCACAGTGCGCTACCACCGTTGGACGTCGGAGGGGAACCTGCCTACGCCATACGGGCCATCCTTGATTCCAAATGCCTGACAAGTCGCATCCTCTATCTAGTGGACTGGGAAGGTTATGAGCCTGAAGACCGGTCCTGGGTCCCTGACCAAGACATCCTCGACCCAGAGATGATTCAGGCATTTCACCATAATCGTCCAGATCGTCCCGCTCCCCGACCTCGGGGTCGACCCCTGAACAGACTGGACATCAGTAACACTGGACATCAGTAACAACGCAGAATGTCGGGTCAGTCCACGACCTCGTCAAACCAGCCTGCCGGACCTCATCCCCAAGGTAGGCATCCGCCTCTCGTCCCCTGCCCGCGCCACCCTCCGGTGCCATTGGGTCGTCACGAGGCTCCCTGGGGTAGTACTGTAAGGTTCTTCTTTTCTTAGTCAACCTTGTGTACTTTTCTTTGTATTCTTGAACTTAGCCCTGTTTCTTTGTTGTGGAACGTAGCCCTGTCTTTCATTTTTGTTCATTGATTTCACCTGTGTTCGTTTCTCACCTGGTCTCATCAGCTCCCTATTTAATTCAGTTCGTTCTGTTTTTGACTGCCTACCTGTGTTTGACCATTAGCTGCCTGTGACCACGATTCCTGCCTTCTGCGACGGTTTAATAAACATCTGCCGCGTGAATCTACACCTTTTTCTCCCTGAGTATTCATTACAGTATCTCTCGCGCTAGCCTGCCTAGTCAGTTGAATAACAGACCCAAGCCAACTGAAGAGAGTTGCGCCAGATACATTTTTTAAAACATTGTCACGGTGAGCGAGCTATAAAGCATAGGATATGAAACAGCTCTAGTCAAGCTAGCCTGATGTAGTAATGGCGACAGGACCAACAAACGTGCACACAGAGTAAACAAAGGGAGACAAAACTTATTACGTTGAGAATTACATGATGAATGTATCTATCAAATGATCAAAAATTGTATGTTGGCTATTTAGAAATGTATAAGAGTAGTCAAGTCAGTTGATTGAGAGCGAGCCAACTGTAAACTGTAGTTAATTAAGAGAAGCACCAGATAAACTAACTTTTTTWAATCTTCAAAGTTTCAGACTCCATTCACTCTTCTCACCATACCCTATCCAGGTTCCATGGTTAAAGAGTGCACTACACTACTAGACCATGTGTGTTGTGGTTTTTCACTATGAGCTAAGGGGGTTTAAGTGGGTACTATGCCTACACTTTGCCATAGCAGAGGGAGTACTCAACGTTACATTATGTGAGTACCATAAATTACTGGTCACTATAACCCAAAAACGGTGGGACAAAGACCATCATAATACATTGTAAACAACTACCATGCTTTCATGTTTCACTACATGCTGCTAGTACAAAACCAGTATTTTCTTAATTGTACTACCTATGTTAATTTTTGTACCATGGTAGCTAGAACAATTTAAAAAAAAAAAAGGTCACTTCCATGGTAGGAAAATACCATGGTACTGGTGCAAATACCATGGTATTTTCCTGCCATGTAAAACTACCATGTAACTATCATTGTTTTTTGGTCACTACCATGGCAGGAAAAAAACAAGATAACTAATGTAAAACATACTGTGCCCATAAAATGTACATAGGTTAATAACTTTTGTGAAAGAGCACAGTTTGAAAGATATGGCAAATATAAATCAAACCGGATCAGAAATAAATGGGAGAGGAAGGACAGGAGTAAAATCAAACAAAATAGAGCCTTTGTAAAATAGACTGTTTCCATAAAGTTTGGGGTCACTTAGAAATATCCTTGTTTTTGAAAGAAAAGCTAATTTTTGTATATAGTAGGTATGAGCTGGAAATACAGGCCTAAGCGTTGTTGTTCACTAGTTTGCTCCAATTGGGGAGGGGTGGAGGGTTATAGGGTAATAAAGAAAATTATACTTAAAAATGTGTGTGTGTATGTATGTATGTACACACTACCYGTCAAAAGTTTTAGAACACCAAGTCATTCTAGGGTTTTTCTATTCTACATTGTAGAATAATAGTGAGACATTAAATACTGTAACACACATGGAATCATGTAGAAACCAAAAAAGTGTTACACAAATCAAACTATATTTGAGATTCTTCAAAGTAGCCACCCTGTGCCTTGATGACAGCTTTGGACACTCTTGACATTCTCTCAACCAACTTCATGAGGTAGTCACCTGGAATGCATTTCAATTAACAGGTGTTCCTTCTTAAAAGTTAATTTGTGGAATTTCTTTCCTTTTAATGCATTTGAGCCAATCAGTTGTGTTGTGACAAGGTAGGGGGGTATACAGAAGATAGCCAGTGACCCACAAACAAACAACCCATCAGACAGACAGACAGTGGAACTGCAAGCCTGAAGTCAACAGCTAAGATCTCTCTTGCTCGCTCTCTCTCTTTCTCTTCCCTCTATTGTTCCAAGTGCTTTACACTGCAGCAGACTTTCTATTTTTCCAATGCGTTTCCCATTGATGTTCATTATCGCTGGACTATTATTGCCCTGACAGAAGTATTTGGGTTGTCACGCACTGACCATAGAGAGCTTTTTATTCTCTATGTTGGTTAGGTCGGGGTGTAACTAGGGTGGGTTAGAGGCAGTTAGAGGCAGCTGTTTATCGTTGTCTCTGATTGGGGATCATATTTAGGCAGCCATTTCCCCTTTGTGCTTTGTGGGATCTTGTCTAGGTATAGTTGCCTGCGAGCTATACATTTAGCTTCACGTTTCGTTTTACGCTTTTTTTTATTTATTTTTAGTTTCTCTTCCAAATAAAGAGGATGGAAACATACCACGCTGCATCTTGGTCCARTCATTATAACGATCGTGACAGAAGAWCCCACCACAAATGGACCAAGCAGCGTAGCCAGGAGAAGCAGACATCCTGGACATGGGAGGATATCTTGGACGGTAAGGGATCCTGGACGTGAGAGGAGATCCTGGCCGGAAAGGATRGCCTTCCATGGGAGCAGACGGAGGCAGCGAGGGCGGAACAACAAAAACTCCGGGGTTCCCGGCCACGACGGAAGCCCGAGAGGCAGCCTCAACGTTTTTTTGGGATGGGGCACACGGGGTGGTTGGCGGAGCCAGGGTTTGAACCAGAGCCAACTCCCCGTACTCACCGTGGGGAGCGTGTGACCGGTCAGGCATCATGTTTTGCGGTGATACGCACTGTTTCTCCAGTGCGCATCCACAGCCCAGTGCGTTCTCTGCCAGCTCCTCGCACTTGTCGTGCTAAAGTGGGTATCTGTCCAGGATGGGTTGTGCCGGCTCAGCGCTTCTGGTCTCCAGTACGCCTCCAGGGTCCAGTACATCCTGCGCCGGCTCTACGCACTGTGTCTCCAGTGCGCCTTCACAGCCCAGTGCGTCCTGTGCCAGCTCTCCACACTTGCCGTGCGAAGGTGGTCATTTGTCCAGGACGCGTTGTTCTAGCTCTACGTTCCAGACCTCCAGTGTGCCTCCACAGTCCAGTACGTCCTGTGCCTCCTTCCCGCACTCGCCCTGAGGTGCGTGTCACCAGCCCGGTGCCACCTGTAGCGGCCCCATGCATCAGGCCTCCAGTGCGCCTCCCCAGTCCAGTACGTCCTGTGCCTGCTCCTCTCGCTCGCCGAGAGGTGCGTGTCACCAGCCCGGTACCACCAGTGCCGGCCCCACGTACCAGGCTTCCGGCGAGGATCCCCAGTCCAGAGCTTTCGGCGACAGTTCCCAGTCCAGAGCTTCCGGCGACAGTTCCCAGTCCAGAGCTTCCGGCGACAGTTCCCAGTCCAGAGCTTCCGGCGACAGTTCCCAGTACAGAGCTTCTGGTGACAGTTCCCAGTCCAGAGCTACCGGCGATGTTTCACGGTGCGGAACCTCCGGCGACAGTCCGCAGTCCGGAACCTCCGGCGACGGTCCGCGGTCCGGAACCTGCGGTGARGGTCCGCGGTCCGAAACCTCCGGCGACGGTCCGCYGTCCGAAACCTCCGGCGACGGTCCGCGGCCCGGAACCTCCGGCGACAGTCCGCGGGCCAGAGCGTCCGGCGACGGTCGGCGGTCCAGAGGCTCCGGCGACGGTCTGCTGTCCAGAGCTTTCTGCAACGGTCAGCTGTCCAGAGCTTCCTGCGACGGTCAGCGGTCCAGAGCCTCCACGGTCCGGAGCTTCCGGCAAGGATCCCCGCACCAGAGCCGCCATTGAAGATGACGTATCCGCGAGCGGAGTGCGTACTTCGCCCTGCACCGGAGCCGCCCTCGACGGTAGATGCCCACCCGGACCCTCCCCTATTGAGTCAGGTTTTGCGGGTGGAGTCCGCACCTTTTGGGGGGGGGGGGGGGGGATACTGTCATGCCCTGACCATAGAGAGCTTTTTATTCTCTATGTTGGAGTGTGACTAGGGTGGGTCATCTAGGTGATTATATTTCTATGTTGGCCAGGTATGGTTCCCAATCAGAGGCAGCTGTTTATCGTAGTCTCTGATTGGGGATCATATTTAGGCAGCCATTTCCCCTTTGTGCTTTGTGGGATCTTGTCTAGGTATAGTTGCCTGCGAGCGATACATTTAGCTTCACGTTTCGTTTTACGCTTTATTGTTTTTTCTTTGAGTTTCTCTTCCAAATAAAGAGGATGGAAACATACCACGCTGCATCTTGGTCCCCTCATTACAACGATCGTGACATTGGTTGACATTTTAGTTAAAAGGGAGGTTGCTTTTGCAAGTTAGTGTATTGTTATTTGAACTGTGTTGAGGTGGTATCGTACTAGTGACCTGTGGCCGAGAAGATTTTGGACATTTGTATGGCCTTTGTTTTTGGCCAATTGGTAGTTACAGTCTTGTCCCGTCCCTGCAACTCCCGTACTGACTCGGGAGAGGCGAAGGTCGAGAGCCATGCGTCCCCCTAAACACGACCATGCCAAGCCGCACTGCTTCTTGACACACTACTCACTTAAAGCCAGCCTCACCAATGTGTCTGATGAAACACCGTACAACTAGTGACGGTGACAGCGTGCATGCACCCGACCTGCCACAGGAGTCACTAGAGCGCGATGGGACAAGGACATCCAGGCTGGCAAAACCCTCCCCTAACCCGGACGATACTGGGTCAATTGTGCATCACCTCATGGGTCTCCCGGTTCAGGCCAGCTGCGACACAGCCCGGGATCGAACCCGGATTTGTAGTGACACCTTAAGCACTGCAATGCCTTAGACCGCTGAGCCATTTGGGATGCCCTTGCAACGCTATCCTGCAAGGAAAACGCAGCGTTCCTTTGGAAATGTAATGTAGTTCTGGTGTAGTAAAACGCAATGATGCTGTAGGTGTGATCGAGGCGTTGCACCACTTAAGTAAAAGCACTCTTTAGCAAATCCCACTGCCAACTGAATGGAATTATACAAATTGAAACAGGCTTGTTGTACTCAAATGATCTGGAATGGAGTCGACTGTAAGCATGCAGGTATAACAAACATTTGTTATGAGCTTCTAGATTTTGCCATCTGTTTGTGTATCTCAAAACAATGATCACTTTTAGTCTCATCTTATGTTGACTTACATTATTTGAAATACCTTTGGAATACCAAAGATTAGGTAACACAGTGTGATTTGTATGTACTACTTCATTATAATTTAAGTTTTATGCTTTGTTTACTAAAGCTTACATCGCAAGCAGTTTAATAATGATGAGATCATAAATGGTATCTGAGAGATGTGCAGTTACATTCTTTGACTATTATTTTTGAATAAAAATATAATTTGTGACAATCCTGCTAAGAGAGGGTCGTACCAACTCTTCTGTTTTGTTGAAATTGCTATATTTGTGCATTTTCGTCTAGTCTAATGTAGGCCTGCGAAACCTCTCACCCTTCCCAATGATAATTTACTGGGATCTATAAAAAGGAAAAGGTTCTCCAATCAATAAACTACTGGCAAGCAGAATAGGCATCTTCAATAAGCCCTTTATAAAACACCAATTCTCGGTGCTGGGATTTCAAGGCCTCCTTTAAATGTAACTAATCAATTAACTCTGTCTTACTGTAAGTGACCCCCAAAGATCATGTTGATCATGCTAAAGTAGAAAAAACCCTCAACTAGCTTTAAAAGTAGAGTTGTCTCAGTACCGTAGAATAAACTTCACAGTATGTTTCTTTTTCGGTCCTTTTGTGAGGGATTGTGGGAAAAGGAGAGATGTGGTTGGTTGTGATCACATGGCCGTATCCAGAATCGGGATCGGGTGTGAATGACTCAAACGTCCATACACATAATACTTGTCTGAAACAGGATTTGCACAGAAGATTGTGTGTGTGTGTGTGTGTGTGTGTGTTTGTGTGAATCAGTGGCACTCGGGTGACGTTTTTATGAGCATGACCTTATTTCTATTACAGAATATTGGATAACTGTCATTCATATTCCATTCACCCAGCGCAATGTAACATTGATAGGTTTAGGCTACTACATGATACTCACATTTTCCCTATACCCATCATGAGGTTGATAAAACCTAGAAAGATTACAATTTACATAGGTGCAAAGGTCGAGAGAGAAATTAGAGTAATCAAGGGGTGTGTTCATAAATTCACTCTGGCTGTCTACTCTGATTTAAGAGCACTCTCGCCTGTGTGCCAGAGTGCAGAATAACTGAGGAATGTCAGAACGCCCAACACCCGTTGAATAAGACCATTGTCAGTAAACATAAGATTTCCTTTTTTTGCCAATTGTTGCCAGCAGGACAGTTACAGTCCCTAACGATCTAGATAAGATGAAAACAGCCTAACCAGCTCTGCTAGGGTGACTAAAATAGTCAGAGTGAGGTGTTCTCTCATTTGTGTCTGGAAATAGCTAACCAACTTTAGCCAGTTAGCCTTTAATTCACATTTGAATAGTGCTTCTCCTTCCAATAGGGTGTCCCCTTGATGAGGACAGGGGGTGCTATTTTCACTTTTGGGGAAAATCGTATGATATTTAAACGGCCTCGTACTCAATTCTTGCTCGTCACAATATGCATATTATTATACTATTGGATAGAAAACATTTCTTAGTTTCTAAAACCGTTTGAATTATTTCTCTAAGTGAAACAGAACTCGTTTTACAGACCATTTCCTATCCGGAAGTGAGATTTCCAAAAGCGAAGTCTCTCTTCAAGAGCTTGTCTATAAAAGGGCATGTCACTTATGACTGTAGAAACACGTCATAACACTTCCCCTGGGTGTCATGCGGAAGTGAGAGCAGAAATGACTTGATTATCTCGTTCAGGGTTGTATACAACCTCTTGGGTGAGAAGTGCGCCATACATTTTTTTGGAAGGCGCGAAGTTGGATCTGGAGTCGCCTCCTGGAACCCGTCGTTATAGGTGAATATGATCCCTGGCTTCGATTTTATTTGATACATGTCACAATATCATCCTAAAGTATGTTTTTTTCAATATAGTTTAATTATATTATTGAAATTTATTCTGGACTTTAGACGTGATGCGTCGCAAGAATTAGTTCAAGAAGGAGAGGTTAGCAACCGCACGGCCAGTGTGCTTGCTAATTCAAGAGGGAAATCGTTCGTTCTGGATCCAAATAAAGACGGTTCTGAACAAAGGACCCCTTGGAGAACATTCTGATGGAAGATCAACAAAGATAAGGCCCAATTTGGGATACTATTCATATATCTGTCGAACTGTGCTATCGCTACCTTTTGACTAGAATCAATGTGCTGTGTGTTAGCTATGTAGTAAGCTAAATAAACGATATATTGTGTTTTCGCTGTAAAACACTTAAAAAATTGGAAATATTGGCTGTATTCACAAGATCTTTGTCTTTCATTAGCTATCCACCATATATTTTCTGAAATGTTTTATGATGAGTAATTTAGGTATTGACGTTGGTGTCTGTATTTTACTCTTGGCTACTCCCATGCGATTTCTGACTGTAGCTATGATGGTAGCAGTAATGTAAAACTGATTTATAGCTAAAATATGCACATTTTTCGAACAAAACATAGATTTATTGTGTAACATGTTATAGGACTGTCATCTGAGGTAGTTTTTTCTAGGTTATTTAGGTTGGTTCTAGGTTAGTTAGGTTGGCTTGTGCATGCTACCTGCATGCTACCGTTGCTGTGAAAAACTGTCTGTCTGTCTTTTGTATTTGGTGGTGAGCTAACATAAATATATGTGGTGTTTTCTCTGTAAAACYTTTTAAAAATCGGACGTGTTGGCTGGATTCACAAGATGTTTATCTTTCAAATGCTGTATTGGACTTGTTAATGTGTGAAAGTTAAAAAAAAAAAGAATTTTTTTTTTTAATTTGCCGCTCTTCCTTTTCAGTGGAACTCCTGTCCTAGACAGGTTAATTCCCAATGAAATAGCCAGCAGTGGGGTTGTGATGGAGACGTGAATGAGGATGTGTTCAACCCTCAGTTCAGAAGCTTCTCTATTCCATTTGTTTTGTTGCCTTTAAAAGTGTGTTTTGTAGCCTAACAGCAAGTTTAACCAGGATCGGATCCACTCTTTGCGTCCGTGGACTACACCTCTCCGTTGTTCTTCATGGCCTTTCTCTGCTGGAGATCTGTTGGTGGATTGTCTGACTGACCGACTGACTACAACCTTTTTGTATAAGGTATTTCATTTGTTTTGGTGTGATGTATATCGTGAGGATTTATATAGTTAGTTGTAGTTGAGGACTTATTAAGAGTTGATACGCTTGATGGTTGTGTGGTAAAATAATTGTTATTTTGATTGCATGATTAATACTGGGTTTACGCTACACTTGAATGAACGGACAAACATTGCGTGACAAAGGTCACTTGAGTTCCCTGAACTCCTTTATCGGGCTGGACTCTTTTTAGGCCCGAGGTACAGGACATTTCTGGAAAAACCAGAGCTCATTATTTGTTATATTGTTTTGTGTGTGTGATCATTTATGTTGGTAATACAACCCACGCAAAAGAATAGTTGTTTTTGAAGTTCTTTCCAATGTTTTAAGGGTTTATGAAAAGTGTATTTCCATCCTGACTTTCACATGAGTCCTTTGTATTGGTGTAGACTTGACGGACCAGATGGGACTCATTCCCTCCCAAATCAAAAAGAGAAACCAGTATTTTCTCTGGTAGGCACAACATACCTGGCACCCCTATAAACAAATACCTCAAGTCAAAACCGTTACATAAAAAAATGGCACCCCAGATGGGACCTCAACAATGAGAACTAACCAAAGCAAATATTTTGTGTGGAATTAAAACAATGGATTCACCCCAAGAAAATGTGGTCATCCATATCGTACCTGTCAATGGGAATACACAGGGCCATTCTGACCATCAAGCTGACAATACAAATCATAATGTGAATGGAGATAATGGAGTTGATTTGGCCCAGAGCCCTGGGAATTTGAATGCTCGGTCTGGACCACAGGCCACAAGAGGTCTAACCAGTTACTCACTTATTGACATGGATCTGTGTGGAATTACTGAGCTAGCCCTCCCTCTGACGCCCAACCTTCCTCCATTGTCTGGTTTATCTCCAGAGGTTGTAGTCTTACAACTTCAAGGTGACATCCTTGATATTCGTCGGACTCAACAATATCTCCAAACTCTAATCCACCATAAATTCAAATGTCTGAGTGAAGAGCAACAACAGAGTGCCATGGAATTCAGAAACTCACTGAGCACTCTAACTCACACGCTGACAGAGCTCAGTGAGAGTGGAAGACGGGATATTACTGGTGCCATGGACAGGCTGTTTGACTACCAACGAAACCAACTCACTGCCACTCTCCAGTGGTGCCTGCAACATCATCACACTGAGGTCCTCAAGGACATTAAGTCTGTTTTTTTCTCCCCTGGTTAACACTGTAGACCACTTGCAGACAGAGCTCTCWAAATGTGTTAAAATGTTGGATGACGTGTCTGTTGACATGGCCTCCATTAGGCACAACTCCTTGCACAGAGCTTCTCTGGTGTCAACTTCTGTTCAGACCACTGAGGGCCAAGCTGGCACCTCAGAACAGCCAAGACAAGGCCATGCTGCAGCCACCCCTTGCAGGATGCAATCCACCATGCATCCTGGTGTTCATTTTCATGGTCCGATAACTCCCTCACCCTCTACTTCCTCAATCCCTCCTAGCTCTTTTGMTCATGGTGATTTGAGTAGACGTCATGTGGGAGTGATGCCCATTAAATTGCAAATTCCCACCTTTGGGGAAAAGTATGACAGTCCTGAGCCGCTAATGTATCTGGAAAGATGTTGTGACTTTCTTGCCCTCAATCCCCTGGCTGACGAAGAACTCCTTGCCACATTGAGGAATGTGTTGCATGTGACAGATCGAGACTGGTGGGATGTGGCACGTCTCACCACTACCTCCTGGGCTGACTTTGAGGCCAAGTTTTCCTATGCATTTCTGTCTGAGGACTACATGGATGACCTGGCAGCCAGAAATCGGGTGCAAAGAGAGAAAGAGTATCCATTACTTTTCATACGATTACCACTCCCTGTGCAGAAGGTGGAAACCTGGCATTGAGGAGGAAGAGGTCATTAAGTTGATCTTGAAGAACATCAACCCACTACTAGCCAGTCATCTCCGAGAAAGAGTGACCACTGTCGATGGACTGGTTCGCCTGGGACAGCAGTTCGAGAAGGACAACGAATGCCAATAGCAATATGAACAGAGAAGGAAACAGACACCCAAACAGTTACCCAAGCCAGACCATCAACAACAGCCAGAGTCTCCAGCCAAGACCCCTCCCTTGTTCTTTTGGAGATTTAGCCAAAAGGGACATTCTTCAGCTACATGTCCAAGACCGTATCAAGTAAACCCTTCCAGAAACTATAAATCACAACAGGCCAACACACGCAGGAACGAATATCCTACTCTGGGTGCTTTGACCAGAGCTGAAACCCCAAGAATCACTGACTACGCCCCCCTGCCGACATCCCCTTCCTTTCAGTTAATACAGCACCAACTGGTATTACCCTTGTCCCTAGGCCCATGGACAGGAAGAGCCATCCTGGACACCGGGTCATCCTACACACTGCTCATTGAGAAACTGTGGAAGGAGGTTAAAGGTCCACAATACAACTTGAAGCCGTGGACAAAAGGTCCACTCTATTTGGCTGATGGTGAGGCTAAACGACCACTTGGATGGAGTGAGGTGGAGTTCCGCCTGTGTAACCGCTCCTATATGATTCCTTCTGTTATCCTACAAACCAAGAACCTTGCTTTTCCTGTCGTGTTGGGAATTGATTTCATGTACTTCAGTGGTGTCCAGATTGATATCGCACACCAAAGTCTTTGACGTCCTCGGGTACTCAGTATAACGTGTTAATCTTTTCTCACTTTTTAATTGATTTACTACTGGTTTCCATACAATCCGAGCAAGAAGCATTTCTTCCAATCAGAAGCTACAAAGTTACACAATTGGGGACCAAATGTGGCAGTCTTCTCTGCCGTTGCTCCGGTACCACTAACCATTGATAATCCTTCTGATGATCTCTTTTTACAGACTGTGAGAAGAGCTCAGCTGAAACAACCAGATGAGTTAAGGCTGTTGGAACAGCTGCAGAATAATGCTGATGTATGTTCAAAGCGAGGACGCACCGGGCTCCTGAAGCACAAAATATTCCTTACACAGGAAATGC
Organism: Salvelinus sp. IW2-2015; assembly: GCF_002910315.2. Lineage (NCBI taxonomy): Eukaryota > Metazoa > Chordata > Actinopteri > Salmoniformes > Salmonidae > Salvelinus > Salvelinus sp. IW2-2015. Next base: position 519,132 of record NC_036850.1, on the reverse strand, counting down.
CGATCAAGCAAAAGCCATATCGTTTGTCCCCAGTGACGCTAATCATCCAAAAGGGACTCATTAATGATATGTTGACACAAGATATAATTGAATGTTCCTCCTCTCCCTGGGCTGCTCCTGTTGTTCTCATCCCAAAAAAGACTGGTGGTCTTAGATTTTGTGTGGACTATAGGAAGACCAACAATGTTTCCCAGACTGATGCCTATCCTCTTCCCATCATCCATGAGATCCTGGAGTCATTGTCTGGCGCTTTAGTGTTCACTACCCTTGACCCCATTAGTGGCTATTGGCAGGTTGAGATGGACCAGGAAAGCAAGGACAAGACTGCTTTTATCTGTGCTGAGGGATTGTTTTCCTTTAAGGTGATGCCTTTTGGATTGAAGAATGCCTTTTGGATTGAAGAATGCACCTGCCACTTTCCAAAGACTCATGGAGATTGTGTTAGGTGAGCTCAAAGGGAAAATCTGTTTTGTCTACCTGGATGACATAATTATCTACTCCCAGGACAGAGAACAACACTTTCAAGATCTTCAAGCAGTGTTGGACAAGCTAAGAGATGCTGGTCTGACATTGAATATGAAGAAGAGCAACTTCTGCCAAACCTCCCTGAAGTTCCTTGGCCATATTGTGTCTTTTGACGGCATTCATGTGGATCCTGAAAAGACAAAGGCTGTACAAGACTTCCCTGTGTCAACCACACTCAAGGCCCTTCAACGGTTCCTTGGGATGGCTGGATGGTACCATAGCTTTGTGTCGAACTTCTCCCAGGTAGCAGAACCCCTCAATGCGAAAAGGAGCGACATTCCGATGGACGGCAGAGTGCCAYACCTCCTTTGAAACCCTGAAACGACACCTCGTCACACCTCCCATTTTGGGTCATCCCAACTTTGACTGCCCTTTTGTTGTTTACACTGATGCAAGTGATGTTTGACTTGGTGCTGTCCTAGTCCAACAGACTGGACTTGGCACTGAAGAAGTGCTAGCGTTCGCCACTCGGACATTGAATGGAGCAGAATGGAACTACTCCACAACCGAGCAGGAGTGCCTTGTAGTTGTCTGGGCTTTGGAAAAGTGGAGGTACTACCTGGAGGGAAGACACTTCACTGTGGTCACTGACCATTCCTCCCTTGTGTGGGTGTTCAAGACCAACAATCCAAGCACTAGACTCATCAGATGGGCTCTACGGTTGCAAGAGTTCACCTTTGCAGTAGAATACAGGAAAGGAAAATACAACACTGTTCCAGATGCCTTATCCAGAGCTCCTGCTTTGGTAATGGTGGCCCTCATCGTACATGTGCTACTGTCCTGTCTAGCAGTCGAGACTCACCCACAACTGACTTTCCCATCTCTGATGAGGCCGTTTGGAAAGCCCAACAGGATAATCCAGAAGTACAGGCTTTGTACCAGACTATCCTGGAAGATGGAGAAAAGATGGTCAATCCTACCACAAAGCTGACCATCATTGAAGACTAAGTTTACTGAGTAGACTGGTACAACTACCTCACATAACACTCTACCAAATGTACATACCTGAAACTCTACACCTTCAACTGCTTCAATATTTCCATGAAGACCCATTAGCTGGTCATTTGGGCAGGTTCAAAACCTACAAGCTTGCAAGGTTGCAAGCATTACTGTACTGGCCACATCTGAGCATGGATGTGAAGTCACACATCCGAAACTGTCAGGGTTGTCAAATGTACAAACCAGAAGGTAGAAAGCCTGCTGGCAAGTTGCAGCAAATGGTGGTTACCCGACCTTGGGAAATGTTAGGAGTGGATTTGATGGGTCCATTTCCTAGAAGCTCCAATCAGAATGTGTACATGCTTGTTTTTGTTGATTACTATTCCAAGTGGGTGGAGCTCTTTGCCCTGCGTCAGGCCACAGCAAGGACCGTCTCTAACATCCTTACGAAAGAGATCCTGACTCGCTGGGGAGTGCCTGACTACATCCTGTCTGATCGAGGTTCCCAATTTGTCTCTGATCTCTTTGAGGAGACCTGCCAAAGATGGAACCTGAGACAGAAGTTGACCACGGCCTATCACCCACAGACCAACCTGACTGAGAGAGTAAATCGAACCTTGAAGACAATGGTTGCTTCCTATGTAGGGACCCAGCACAAACACTGGGACAAGCACCTTCACGAGTTTCGATTTGCCCTGAATTCTGCTGTGCAAGAGTCCACTGGAGTCACACCTGCAGAGCTGAACCTAAGTTGTCCCCTCCGAGGACCCTTGGATATGGTTTTACAGCCCCAGCAGCTTACTCCAGACTCTGCATGCTATGACCAGGTAGTCCATCTCCACGACTTGAGAGCTCTTGTCTCAAAGAACATGATCCAGGCTCGACTCGAGCAGAAGAGAAATTATGATGAGAACAGACGAGACATGCAGTTCCAGCTTCGTGACCGGGTGTGGCTTCGCTCTCATCCTTACTCGAAAGCAGAACAATTCTTCTCGGCCAATCTCGCTCCTAAATGGCAAGGACCATATAGTATTGTGGAGCAGATGGGCCCTTTGAACTACTGAGTGATGAAAGAGGACACGGGAAGATATGCGCGCTGTCCATATCTCACGCCTTAAAACCTGTTTGGGATAGCGGGCAGCATTTTCACTTTTGGATGAAAAGCGTGCCCAGAGTAAACTGCCTCCTACTCAGTCTCAGATGCTAATATATGCATATTATTAGTATTGGATAGAAAACACTCTGAAGTTTCTAAAACTGTTTGATTGATGTCTTTGAGTATAACAGAACTCATATGGCAGGCGAAAACCTGAGAAAAATCCACCCCGGAAGTGGGGAATCTGAGGTTTGTAGTTTTTGAAAGCTTGGCCTATCGAATACACAGTGTCTATGGGGTCACTGTGCACTTCCTACGGCTTCCACTAGATGTCAATCATCTTTAGAAACTTGTTTGAGGCTTCTACTGTAAAGAAGGGGCTCATAAGGTCTCTTAGAGTGAGTGGTCTGGCAGAGTGCCACAAACTCTGACGCTCGTTCACGTGAGTGGTAGCTCTCATTCCTTGGCAACGGGATTTCTCCCGTTGTAACATTATTGAAGATTTATGTTAAAAACATCCTAAAGATTGATTCTATACATCGTTTGAAATGTTTCTACGGTCTGTAACGGAACTTTTGGACTTTGTCTGGACGTCGTGCTCGCGCCTCATGAAGATGGATTACTGGGCTGAACYCGCTAACAACAAGGAGGAATTTGGACATAAAAGATGAACTTTATCGAACAAATCCAACATTTTTGTTGGAACTGGGATTCCTGGGAGTGCATTCTGATGAAGATCATCAAAGGTAAGTGAATATTTATAATGCTATTTCTGACTAATGTTGACTCCAACATGGCGTATATATCTTTGGCTGATTTTGTCGTCTATGCTCTGTGCTCAGATTATTGCATTGTATGCTTTTTCTGTAAAGTTTTTTTGAAATCTGACATAGCGGTTGCATTAAATTCTCTAGGGTAGGGGGCAGCATTCGGAATATTGGATGAAAAGCATGCCAAAATTAAACTGCCTGCTTCTCGGGCCCAGAAGATATGATATGCATATATGGTAGATGGTAGATTTGGATAGAAAACACTCTAAAGTTTCCAAAACTGTTAAAATAGTGTCTGTGAGTATAACAGAACTGATTTGGCAGGCGAAAACCTGAGAAAAATCAATTTGGGATTTCTTTATTTTTTGTTGTTGTTGTAGTTTTCTATTCAATGCCATTACAGTATCCATTGAGTTAGGACTCAAATTGCAGTTCTTATGCCTTCCAATAGATGTCAACAGTCTTCAGAATTTGTTTCAGGCTTGTATTCTGAAAAATGAGGAAGTAAGAGCAGTCTGAATGAGTGGACCCTAAAGTGTCACAGAGCTTTTTCATGCGCACGACCAAGAGAGTGCCTTTCTTGTTTACCTTTTATATTGACAACGTTATTGTCCGGTTGACATTTTATCGATTTAGTTAGGCTAAAAACAACCTGAGGATTGAATATAAACATCGTTTGACATGTTTCTGTGAACTTTACGGATACAATTTGGATTTCTTGTCTGCCTGTTTTGACTGTGTTTGAGCCTGTGGATTACTGAAGAATACGCGCGAACAAAACAGAGGTTTTTGGATATAAAGAGACTTTATCGAACAAAAGGAACATTTATTGAGTAAATGAATGTCTGCTGAGTGCAACCATATGAAGATCATCAAAGGTAAGGGATTAATTGWATCTCTATTTCTGACTTGTGTAACTTTTCTACTTGGCTGGTTACTGTTTAATGATTATTCTGCTGGGCTATGTTCTCAAATAATCGTAAGGTATGCTTTCGCCGTAAAGCATTTTAAAAATCTGACACCGTGGTTGGATTCACAAGAAGTACATTTTTAAACCTATGTAAAATATGTTTTGTTTTCTGAATTTTTATCATGAGTATTTCTGTATTTGACTTTGGCGCCCAGCAGTTTCACTGGCTGAAGAGGTGGGACGCTAACATCTCACGTARCCTAGAGAAGTTAAGGAGAAGTCTATCTTTAATTCTGTGAATAACACTGGTATCTTTTATCAATGTTTATTATGAGTATTCCTGTGAATTTATGTGGCTCTCTGCCAGATCACCGGATGTTTTGGAAGCAAAACATTACTGAACGTAACGCGCCAATGTAAACTGAGATTTTTGGATCGAAAAATGCACTTTATCGAACAAAACATACATGTATTGTGTAACATGATGTCCGATGAGTGTCATCTGATGAAGATCATCAAAGGTTAGTGATTCATTTTATCTCTATTTCTGCTTTTTGTGACTCCTATCTTTGGCTGGAAAATGGCTGTGTTTTTTTGACTTGGCTCTGAACTAACATAATCATATGTTGTGCTTTCGCTGTAAAGCCTTTTTTAAATCGGACACAATGAAACGATAAACTTCTTGTTAATCTTTCATTTGGTGTATTGCACTTGTTAATGTGTGAAAGTTACATATTTCTAAAAGAAAAATTTGAATTTCCTGCGCTGCCTTTTCAGCGGAATCCGCTAGAGGAACCCCTGGCACTAAGAAGTTAAGGCCTGTTACCCCTCGGCTGAGGAGTTGGAGGAGATTGAGCGCCGCAAGGTCCTGGATATCTTTGAAGAGGAAAGTGAGCAGGCTTTTCTCGGATTCCCAGACCCAGAAGTCATGTGACCCCTCAGCTGTGGAGTGTGAGCTCCAAAAAGTCATGAATATTTTGGTATAGAAAAGTGATGAGACCTTTCTCGGTTTCATCGTTGTCACGTCATAGTCAACATAGTTACTAGAAATAACGCGTTAGTAAGCCCGCTAAAATCATGCAGTACAGTCAGCAGCAAGCTGTTACACCGGCGGGCCCCTGTGACAATAAATTAATAAAACCAAAGGCTTACCTTGACTTGGAAGAGTTCCTGTGGTGGCTAGCCATAGCCAGCTAGCTAACATAGCATCCATCTCTGTTTGAGCCAGGTGTTTGAMTAGGCTGAACTAGTTAGATGCATTTGATGCTAGCTATGAAAGTGGAGAAAAAAATATATACTATGAAATATAGTTAGCACTCTCTCGCCCTCTCTCTTGCTTCTCCTTAATTTATTATTTTTTATTTTTTTAACTGTTCAACTATTGTCTTTCTCTGTCTCTTTGAGTCAACTACTCACCACATTTTATGCACTGCAGTGCTAGTTAGCTGTAGCCTATGCTTTCAGTATTAGATTAAATATCTGATCCTTTGATTGGGTGGACAACATGTCTGTTTATGCTGCAAGAGCTCTGCTAGGTTGGATGTCCTCCGGAAGTTGTCATAATTACTGTGTAAGTCTATGGAAGGGGGTGAGAACAATGAGCCTCCTAAGTAAAATAAAAAGTAAATGTACCCAGAGGAGGACAGAAGCTAGCTGTCCTACAGCTACACCATGGTGCTACCCTACCGAGTGCTGCTGAGGTTACTTTATACCTTCATTGCAAAACTGTGTGTTTTAATCAATTATTTGGTGATGTGATCATGTGCAGTCTGCAGCTGGGTTCACTACAGCTGTGCCTCAGCTTCGAGTTGAGAGTCTGCTTGGCCTTGGATCTTGCGTGACTCCACTTTATTGCCTTTCGCTCTTATCCCAAAGATCCGGCCTTCAACCCCCTTAGTACCTTCTGAAAGGGCCGTGATTGATATGTATAAACTACGTTCCAAATAACACCCTATAAAGTGCATTACTTTTGACCAGGGCCTATAGGGCTCTGGTCAAAAGTAGTGCACTATGTAAGAAAAAGGGTGCCATTTGGGATGCTGCCATAGCCTCATGGGAGGTATACAGGACTCTTTTCTCCACAGCCAGTCAATGGGCACCTACGCAGGTCCCAAAGTCAGACATGCTTTGTTGTCTCTTTGTCTATTGAGAAAGCAGCGAGCTGGTGACAACAGCAGCCAGGCCACTGACTTAGTCTCTTGGGGGACTGTAGGGAGAATCTCAATGCCTATCAGAATGTGTTGTACTATCATATACTGTAACGTCCCCTTTTCCCTCCCTGATGCAGACTTTTCATGAGTGAAAGCATGCATCCCTGACATGTTGACCTTACACTGAATACCTGATTTATGTTTTATTTGAGCAAAGTAAAGGGTAAAAAGTATATCTTATCTATAGCCGTGTTTCTTTTCTATTTAGTCTGTATTTGTTTTCTCTAATTCAAAGTCCTTGGGATGTTTTTTGGGGGGGAGCGGGGGGTGTTTTGCATGGAGATATCATATATTAAGCCTTACACAAAGACATCATAATGCCTCATACCTGCAATATTATTACAAAATATTATACTAGCATGTTAAGTAAAGTGTTTTCTAAAATGTTTTTGAGAAACATCAAGACTCTTTGGTATAGGACTCCAGACACCAGACACGTCAGGCCCTTGGACAGCGTCCAAGCAGACTCTCAACTCAAAGATGAGCTAAGACACTGCTGTAGTGAACCCAGCTGCAGACTGCATACAATCACATCACCTTTCTGGCAGCATAGGAAGGCTACCATGCCCAATATGGCATGGATGAATGGATTTCACTTTATAATAACTTTCATGCTTAGAAACATTAGAAATGTTTTTCATGTTTACATGTAACAATTACGATCAATTATATACAAAAAAAACTAGGCAAGTCAGTTAAGAACAAGTTCTTATATACAATGACGGCCTACCAAAAGGCAAAAAGGCCTCCTGCAGGAACAGGGGCCTGGGATTATTATTATTTTTAAATACAATATAAATTTAGGACAAAACACACATGAAGAGAGAGACGAGAGACAACACTACGTAAAGAGAGACCTAAGACAACAACATAGCAAGGCAGCAGCACATGACTACACAGCATGGTAGCAGCACAACATGGTAGCAGCACAAAACATGGTACAAACATTATTGGGCACAGACAACAGCACAAAGGGCAAGAAGGTAGAAACAACAATACATCACACAAAGCAGCCACAACTGTCAGTAAGAGTGTCCATGATTAAGTCTTTGATTGAAATAAAACTTTCCAGTTTTGAGTGTTTATTGCAGCTTGTTCCAGTCGCTAGCTGCAGCAAACTGAAAAGAGGAGCAAAACAGGGATGTGTGTGCTTTGGGGACCCTTAACAGAATGTGACTGGCAGAATGGGTGTTGTACGTGGAGGATGAGGGCTGTACGTGGAGGATGAGGGCTGCACTAGATATCTCAGATAGGGGGGAGTGAGGCCTAAGAGGGTTTTATAAATAAGCATCAACCAGTGGGTCTTGCGACGGGTATACCGAGATGACCAGGTTACAGAGGAGTATAGAGTGCAGTGATGTGTCCTAAGGAGCATTGGTGGCAAATCTGATGGCCGAATGGTAAAGAACATCTAGCCGCTTGAGAGCACCCTTACCTGCCGATCTTTAAATGATGTCTTCGTAATCTAGCATGGGTTGGATGCTCATCTGAATCGAGGAGTGATTACGATAGAGGGAAAACAAGTCTAGATTTAACTTTAGCCTGCAGCTTTGAAATGTGCTGAAAGAAGGACAGTGTACTGTCTAGCCATACTTCCAAGTACTTGTATGAGGTAACTACCTCAAGCTCTACACCCTCAGAGGTAGTAATAACACCTGTGGGAGGAGGGGCATTCTTCATATCAAACCACATGACCTTTTGTTTTGGAGGTGTTCCAAACAACGGTAGAGAGCTTTGTTGTAGAGCATTTAATACAAAATCCGGGTAGGGGCCAGCTGACTATTAGACTGTATCATCTGCATATAAATGGATGAGAGAGCTTCCTACTGCCTGAGCTATGTTGTTCATGTAAATTGAGAAGAACATGGGGCCTATAATTGAGCCTTGGGGTACTCACTTGTTGACAGGTAGTGGCTGAGACAGCAGATTGAAATAAAAATAAAGGGGGATGATAGAAGGAAAGAGTGAGAGGGGAAAAGGAGAGAAAAAGAAAAATGGAAGGCAGGTGTTGTTGGTGGGGTTGGCATTTGTCCCAATGGATGGAATACCCTGGTGTGAGTGTACATGTGTCTGTGTGTGTAAATATATATAGATATTTATAAGTGTAGCGAGCCCTTTATAAGTGTAGCGAGCCCTCCCGCGAGCCCTCCCACGGCCACGCCCCTCCCACGGCCTATGCAGACGGCACCTACGAGGAGGACTGGGAAGTCTTTGTTCCGACCCATAGGACAKATACAGAGCTTTATTAAGGTTGCAGTGACACATCCATAACCTGAGCGGAAAACAGATTGCATACCCAAGAGAATACTATAYACATCAAGAAAGCCAGTCAGTTGATTATTGACAAGTTTTTCCAACACTTTGGATAAACAGGGTAAAATAGAAATATAACTATAACAGTTAGGATCAGCATGATCTCCCCCTATAAATGAAGGACAAACTTTGGCTGCCTTCCAAGTAATGGGAACCTCCCCAGAATGGAGAGACAGGCTTGGTGATGATAGGGGCAGAAACGTTAACTTCTTTGATATAGGGGGCAGCATTTTCACTTTTGGATGAATTGCGTGCCCATAGTGAACTGCCTCCTACTCTGTCCCAGATGCTAATATATGCATATTATTATTACTATTTGATAGGAAACACTCTGAAGTTTCTAAAACTGTTTGAATGATGTCTGTGAGTATAACAGAACTCATATGGCAGGTGAAAACCTGAGAAGAAATCCAAACAGGAAGTGAGAATTCTGAGAGTGGTCGATGTTAAAGTCATCACCTATTCAATTCCCTGTAATATATGGATCGGTTTGCACTTCCTATGCCTTCCACTAGATGTCAACAGTCAGTAGAACGTGGAATGAAGCTTATGCTGCGTTGTGGGACCGGATGGGAGGTGTTTGAGTCAGTGGGGTGGCAGAGTGCCAGTTTTTGGTCACGCACTTTCCTCATGATATCGTCATGCGTTCCATTACTTATAGAGACTGAAAAGAATGCTCCGGTTGGAACGTTATTGGATATACAGTGGGGAGAACAAGTATTTGACACACTGCCGTCTACAATGCAAATTAATTGCTTAAAAATCATACAATGTGATTTTCTGGATTTTTGTTTTAGATTCCGTCTCTCACAGTTGAAGTGTACCAATGATAAATATTACAGACCTCTACATGCTTTGTAAGTAGGAAAACCTGCAAAATCGTCAGTGTATCAAATACTTGTTCTCCCCACTGTATATGATAACAACATCCTGAAGATTGATTCTCTACTAAGTTTGACCAGTTTCTTRGACTTGTAATATAACTTTTTGAAGTTTTCGTCCGACGTTTGCCTGCATCTGTGCGAGCGTTTGGGCATGTGTACTGCACATGCTAGCAAGATTAGCTAATTGGACATAAGTAATGGACATTATCGAACAAAACCACAATTTATTGTGGAACTAGGATTCCTGGCACTGCATTCTGATGAAGATAATCAAAGGTAAGGGAATATTTATGATGTAATTTCGTATTTCTGTTGACTCCAACATGGCGGAGAAATGTTGTTAAATCTGAGCGCCGTCTCAGATTATTGCATGGTGTGCTTTTTACGGAAAGTTTTTTTGAAATCTGACACAGCGGTTGCATTAAGAACAATTGTATCTTTAATTATATGTAAAACATGTATTTTTCATCAAAGTTTATGATGAGTATTTCTGTTATTTGACGTGGCTCTCTGTAATTAATCCGGATATTTTGGAGGCATTTCTGAACATGGCGGCGCCAATGTAAACCGAGATTTGTGGATATAAATATGCACATTATCGAACAAAACATAAATATATTGTGTAACATGATGTCATATGACTGTCATCTGATGAAGATGTTCAAAGGTTAGTGATTAATTTTATCTCTATTTCTGCTTTTTGTTATGGCTGTGTTTTTCTGTGGCTATGTACTGAGCTAACATAATTGTTTGGTGTGCTTTCCCCGTATATCCTTTTTGAAATCAGACATGTTGGCTGGATTCACAACATGTGTAGCTTTAATTTGGTGTCTTGCATGTGTGATTATATGAAAGATTGATTTTTATAGTAATATATTTGAATTTGGCGCGCTACATTTTTTCTGGAMTTTGGCCAAGTGGAACTTTAGGGTCCCACATACAGTGGGGCAAAAAAGTATTTAGTCAGCCACCAATTGTGCAAGTTCTCCCATCTAAAAAGATGAGAGAGGACTGTAATTTTCCTCATAGGTACACTTCAACTATGACAGACAAAATGAGAAAAACAATTCCAGAAAATCACATTGTAGGATTGTTAATGAATTTATTTGCAAATTATGGTGGAAAATAAGTATTTGGTCTATTACAAAAGTTTATCTCAATACTTTGTTATATACCCTTTGTTGGCAATGACAGAGGTCAAACGTTTTTTGTGATGTTTTCGTTGTCTGTGATGCAGTGATGTTTTGGGGCTGTTGCTGGGCAACACGGACTTTCAACTCCCTCCAAAGATTTTCGATGGGGTTGAGATCTGGAGACTGGCTAGGCCACTCCAGGACCTTGAAATGCTTCTTACAAAGCCACTCCTTCGTTGCCCGGGCGGTGTGTTTGYGATCATTGTCATGCTGAAAGACCCAGCCACGTTTCATCTTCAATGCCCTTGCTGATGGAAGGAGGTTTTCACTCAAAATCTCACGATACATGGCCGCATTCATTCTGTCCTTTACACTGATCAGTCGTCCTGGTCCCTTTGCAGAAAAACAGCCCCAAAGCATATGTTCCACCCCATGCTCACAGTAGTATGTGTTCTTTGATGCAACTCAGCATTCTTTGTCCTCCAAACATGGACGAGTTGAGTTTTACCAAAAAATCTATTTTGTTTCATCTGACCATATGACATTCTCCCAATCTCTTCTGGATCATCCAAAAATCTCTCTAGCAAACTTCAGACGGCCTACATACTGCTTAAGCAGGGACACTTCTGGCACTGCAGCATTTGAGTCCCCTGCGGCGTAGTGAACTGATGATAGGCTTTGTTACTTTGGTCCCAGCCTCTCTGCAGGTCATTCACTAGGTCCCCCCGTGTTTCTGGGATTTTTGCTCACCGTTCTTGTGATCATTTGACCCCACGGGGTAATCTTGCGTGGAGCCCCAGATCGAGGGAGATTATCAGTGTCTTGTATGTCGTCCATTTCCTAATAATTGCTCCCACAGTGATTTCTTCAAACCAAGCTTGCTTACCTATTGCAAGTTCAGTCTTCCCATCCTGGTGCAGGCTACAATTTTTCTTGTCTTTGAACTCATTGGTCTTGGCCATAGTGGAGTTTGGAGTGTGACTGTTTGAGGTTGTGGACAGGTGTCTTTTATACTGATAACAAGTTCAAACAGGTGCAATTAATACAGGTAACGAGTGGAGGACAGAGGAGCCTCTTAAAGAAGAAGTTACAGGTCTGTGAGAGCCAGAAATCTTGCTTGTTTGTAGGTGACCAAATACTTATTTTCCACCATAATTTGCAAATAAATTCATWAAAAATCCTACAAAGTGATTTTCTGGATTTTCTTTTTCTCATTTTGTCTGTCATGGTTGAAGTGTACCTATGATGAAAATTACAGGCCTCTCTCATCTTTTTAAGTGGGAGAACTTTCACAATTGGTGGCTGAATAAATATTTTTTTGCTCCACCCTATCRTAGAGAAGTTAAAGAAGAAAGGGTCTAAACCATCTGACCCAGATGTTTTTTGGGGATCAATATTGTATACAATAGTGATACTATATACTATCAGTTTTTGCATTATTTATGAATAGTTTATTCATGCTTATTCATGGAAGTAGTTAGAGTAAAAACAGATATCAAAGACATGCAGTCTAGATTTAGCCTAGTGCTTTACATTTAGCTGAGAATGGACAATAAGGGATAGCCATTTGCAGAGCTCATCAAAGTCACATTGAATCCCAGTTTCATCTCATTGTTTGAATTGCAAAACTTCTCTTTCTGTGGAGGTTTGAAACCATTTTCAAAATGGGGCATCCTCCACCAACTACCTATGAACTTGGGTGTAATCTTCTAAATACATCAGAGAACTTCTGACAAATACCACCTAAATCCATTTGATATTGTGGTAACAAGGCGGTACACTTTCTCTCCCAACCAACAGCTGCAAGAGAATGATAAACACGTGAGTAACACTTCAGCAGCAACAACTCCACTAAACCTTCTGACTTCCTGTCCAAGTTTGACACCTTGTAACTGGCAAAGAAAACAAGACGTGTGCTCCTGTCATCTCTGCACGAAATAACATGATTTATGTAGAGGGGAAGAAAGTATAATATATTTATTTTTGTGCACACGATTTTCCTGAGCCAATCGCTTCCATTGCATCTCTCGATGGAAATAAGTGTGGCAGGGAAGGAACACTCTTTACCTTTATAAGAGAGAATCAGTGCTTGTGCTCTGTCTGTTAATGGTGCCTTTCTGTCGGTACCAATCTGTTCACAGGCTTTGATATTTTCTTTAGAGGAAAATGGTGGTGACTGGTTGAAAAAAAAAAAATGGTGGTTGTGCACAAAGTAATTTATACTACCGGTCAAAGTTTTAGAACTGCTACTCATTGAAGGGTTTTTATTTATGCTTACTATTTTATACATTCTAGAATAATATTGAAGACATGAAAATGATTAAATAACACATATGGCATCATGTAGTAACCAAAAAAGTGTTAATCAAATCAAAATATATTTTATATTTGAGATTCTTCAAATAGCCACCCGTTGCCTGGATGACAGCTTTGCACACTCTTGGAATTCTCTCAACCAGCTTCATGTGGTAGTCACCTGGAATGCATTTCAATTAACAGGTGTGCCTTACTAAAAGTTTATTTGTGGAATTTCGTTCCTTAATGCGTTTGAGCCAATCAGTTGTGGTGTGACAAGGTAGGGGGGTGTACAGAAGATAACCCTATTTGGTAAAAGATCAAGTCCATATTATGACAGGAACAGCTCAAATAAGGAAAGAGAAACTACAATCCATCATTACTTAGGACATGAAGGTCAGTCAATACGGAAAATGCCAAGAACTTTGAAAGTTTCTTCAAGTTCAGTCGCAATAAGCATCAAGCGCTATGATGAAACTGGCTCTCATGAGGACCACCACAGGAATGGAAGACCCAGAATTACCTCTGATGCAGAGGATAAGTTCATTCCAAATAAATGCTTCACAGAGTTCAAGTAACGGACACATCTCAACATCAACTGTTCAGAGGAGACACGAGCAATGGACATTAGACCGGTGGAAATTTGTCCTTTTGTCTGGAGTCAAAATTTGAGATTTTTTGATCCAACCGCCGTGTCTTTGTGAGACGGGGTGTAGGTGAATGGATGATCTCTGCATGTATATTTCCCACCATAACGTTTGAAGGAGCTGCTATCGTGTGGGGGTGCTTTGCTGGTGACACTGTCTGGGATTTATTTAGAAATCCAGCATGGCTACCACAACATTCTGCATTTTTTTTTTCAACAGGACACTTATCCAGGCTGTGTAAGGGCTATTATACCAAGAAAGAAAATGATGGAGTGCTGCATCAGATGACCTGGCTTCCAAAATCCTCACACCTCAACCATATTCAGATGGTTTAGGATGAGTCGGACCGCAAAGCGAAGGAAAAGCAGCCAACTGTCACGACTTCCACCAAAGGTGGTTCCTCTCCCTGGTTGGGCAGTGCTCGGCGGTCAGCGTCTCCGGCCTACTAGCCATCACCGATCCTTTTTTCCTTTTCCGTTTGTTTTGTCTTTGGTTCTTTCACACCTGGTTTCATTTGCTTTCATTTCCGTCTATAATTACCCCTGTTGCCTGCCTAGGTTTGTGCGGGATTATTTGTGTGATGTTGTTCGTTAAGGTTGTGCCTTATTTGTTTTCACGTATTATACCAAGTGTGTATAAGTTTAGCGTCGTTGTTTTTTTCCTCCTTCCGTGAGTAACTGGTTTCTCTTTTGTCGAGGGTGTTTATTTTGGTATTGTACCGGACCTATATGTTTGTGGACTAAAAAACGCTACTCGGACATCTCTGGTCTCCTGCGCTTGACTCCTTCACCTACCTCTAAACACAATCTCGTAACAGAATCCCGCACCAGCTCTTGATGGAGTCAGCAGGAGTTGACGCGCTCCCGACATCTATGGAGGAGCGTGTTCAACACCACACGGCAGTATTACACCGTCTGGGGACCGCGATGGATCAGGTAATGGCGACGATGGAAAGATGGGAGAGTTGTCCTTCCTACACCTCCACCAGCCACACTCCAACCAGTCCCACAACCCTGTCCTTCGTTGCCTGGTCCCAGTGGAATTCGGCTCCAGAGGGAGTACGATGGGACGGCGGCCGGGTGCTAAGAACCTTACTCCAGCTGGAGCTATACCTGGCAACCGTTCACCCGGCTCCTTCGGGAGGTGAGAGCGTGAACGCCCTCGTCTCCTGCCTCTCAGCCAAAGCCCTGGAGTGGGCCAACCCGGTGTGGAACGAGCCAGACTCGGCGAGGGACCACTACCCAGAGTTCACCCGCCGCTTCCGGGCAGTGTTCGACCACCCACCTGAGGGCCGAGCGGTGGGTGAACGTCTGTTGCATCTAAGGCAGGAGATGAGGAGCGCACAGGAATTCGCCCTAGAGTTCCGGACCTTGGCCGCCGGCACGGGATGGAACGACAGGGCCCTGATTGATCACTATAGGTGCAGTTTGCATGAGGATGTCCGTAGGGAGCTAGCCTGTAGAGACACCACCCTCACCTTGGACCAGCTGGTAGACATGTCCATTCGGCTGGACAACTTCCTGGCGACCCGCGGATGTCTGGATCGGGCCCTGTCAGTTTCATCCTCCAGCCCCTCCGCTCCAATGCCCATAGAGCTGCTGACCGGTGCTGGAGGTGCTCTTCTGGGAGTCGAGACGGCAGGTCGAGCACTGCTCGYACCCCCCAGGTGAGTCGGCACCAGGCTCACCCAGAGTCCCCTYTTGGTCACATGTATGTGTTTTCTTTTCCTGAGTTTTCCCCTCATTCCCGGCTAAAGGCGCTAGTAGATTCAGGCGCAGCGGGGAATTTTATTGACCTCGGTTTTSCTCATAGTTTAGGGATCCCCCTAGTTCGGATTGATAAACCCTTCCCAGTGCACGCTTTAGATAGCCGACCATTAGGGTTGGGGCTAGTCAGGGAGGCCACGGCTCCACTGGGCATGGTTATACAGGAGGGTCATGAGGAGAGAATTAGTCTCTTCCTCATTGATTCTCCTGCGTTTCCGGTGGTGTTGGGTATCCCCTGGTTGACCTGTCACAACCCCAAGATGTTGTGGCAACAGAGGGCTCTAAAGGGGTGGTCAGAGGAGTGCTCAGGCAGGTGTGTAGGGGTTTCCATCGGTGCAACGACYGTGGAGAGTCCAGACCACATCTCCACCGTGCGCATTCCCTCAGAATATGCCGATTTGGCTATCGCCTTCTGTAAAAAAAAAGAAGGCGACCCAATTACCACCTCATCGACGAGGGGATTGTGCGATAAAACTCCTGGTAGACGCTGCACTTCCCAGGAGTCACGTGTATCCCCTGTCACAAGAGGAGACGGTGGCTATGGGGACATATGTCTCTGGGGCAGGGGTACATTCGGCCCTCCACATCACCTGCCTCGAGTACATTTTTTGTGAAGGAGGGTGGTCTGCGTCCGCGCATTGACTATAGAGGTCTAAATTCCATCACGGTGGGGTACAGTTACCCGCTACCTCTCATTGCCACGGCAATTGAGTCATTTCACGGGGCACGCATCTTCACAAAACTGGATCTGAAGAGCGCGTATCCGGGAGGGAGAGTACCACATCTGGTACCACATCTGGCCATTATGAGTACCTCGTCATGCCGTACTGGTTGAAGAATGCTCCAGCAGTCTTCCAATCCTTTGTAGACGAGATTCTCAGGGACCTGCACGGCCAGGGTTTGGTGGTTTATATCGATGACAGTCTGGACTATTCCGCTACAGGCGCCGCGCATGTGTCTCTGGTGCGCAAGGTACTTGGGAGACTGCTAGAGCATGACCTGTATGTCAAGGCTGAGAAATGCTTGTTCTTCAAACAGGCCGTCTCCTTCCCAGGGTATCGCATTTCCACATCAGGGTTGGTGATGGAGTGTGACCGCATTGCAGCCGTGCGTAATTGGCCGACTCCAACCACGGTAAAGGAGGTGCAGCGTTTTTTAGGGTTTGCCAACTACTACCGGAGGTTTATCCGGGGTTTTGGGCAGGTGGCTGCTCCCATTACGTCACTGCTGAAGGGGGGACCGGTGCGTCTGCGGTGGTCGGCTGAGGCGGACAGAGCTTTTGGTCGCCTGAAGGCTCTGTTTACCTCGGCTCCCATGCTGGCTCATCCGGATCCCTCTTTGGCATTCATAGTGGAGGTGGACACGTCCGAGGCTGGGATTGGAGCCGTGCTCTCACAGCACTCGGGTACGCCACCGAAGCTCCGCCCCTGTGCTTTCTTTTCCAGAAAGCTCAGCCCGGCGGAGAGAAACTATGACGTGGGGGATCGGGAGTTGTTGGCTGTCGTCAAAGCTCTGAAGGTGTGGAGACATTGGCTTGGGGGGGCTCAACACCCTTTGCTCATCTGGACTGACCACCGTAATCTGGAGTACATCTGGGCGGCGAGGAGACTGAACCCTCGCCAGGCAAGGTCGGCTATGTTTTTCACCCGATTTGGGTTTACTATATCATATAGACCAGGTTCCCAGAACACTAAGGCAGACGTACTGTCCCGATTGAATGATACGGAGGAGCGGTCCATCGATCCTACTCCCATACTTCCGGCCTCTTGTCTGGCGGCACCGGTGGTGTGGGAGGCGGACATCGAGCGTGCGTCACATTTAGAGCCTACTCCACCATAGTGTCCAGCTGGACGGGTGTACGTTCCACTTGAGGTTCGCGACAGGTTGATCTGGTGGGCTCACATGTCCCCCTCTGGTCATCCGGGCATCGGTGGTACGATGCAATGTCTTAGTGGGAAATACTGGTGGTCCACTTTGGCCAAGGATGTGAGGGTTTATGTGTCCTCCTGCTCGGTGTGCGCTCAGTGCAAGGCTCTTAGGCACCTGCCCAGAGGGAAGTTACAACCCCTTCCCGTTCCACAGCGGCCTTGGTCACACCTGTCGGTGGACTTCCTGACCGATTTGCCTCCATCACAGGGCAACACCACGATCCTGGTCGTTGTGGATCAGTTTTCTAAGTCCTGTCGTCTCCTCCCTTTGCATGTTCTCCCTACGGCCCTACAGACTGCGGAGGCCCTGTTTACTCACGTATTCCAGCACTACGGGGTGCCTGAGGACATAGTTTCGGATTGGGGTCCCCAGTTCACGTCCAGGGTTTGGAAGGCGTTCATGGAACAGGTTTTCACCCCGAGAGTAATGGGCAGGTGGAGAGAGTGAACCAGGATGTGGATAGGTTTCTGCGGCCATATTGCCAGGACSGGCCAGGAGAGTGGGCGAAGTTCATCCCATGAGAAGAGATGGCCCAGAACTCACTCCGCCACTCCTCTACGAACCTGTCGCCCTTCCAGTGCATGTTGGAGTATCAGCCGGTCCTGGTACCGTGGCATCAGAGCCAGACCGAGGAACCTGTGGTGGACGAATGATGGAGACCTGGGAGGCCGCCCACGGGTACCTTAAACGGGCCGAAGGGCGGCAGAAGGCAAGCGCTTACCGCCACCGCAGTGAGGACCGGGTCTGACTCTCGACCCGAAACCTGCCCCTCCGCCTGCCCTGCCGGAAGTTGGGTCCAAGGTTTGTGGGGCCATTTAAAGTCCRGCGGAGAATAAAAAAGGTGTGTTATAGGTTACAGCTCCCCCTTAACAATATTTTTATCTTTTATTTGCTGTATTGGACTTGTTAACCTCTCTGGGATAGCGGGACGCTTGCGTCCCACCTGGCCAATAGCCATTGAAAATGTAGAGCGCCAGATTCAAAAAAATTATATAAAATCAAACTTTCATTAAATCACACATAAAAGATACCAAATTAAAGCTACACTCGTTGTGAATCCAGCCAACATGTCAGATTTCAAAAAGGCTTTTCGGCGAGAAGCATAAGATGCTATTATCTGATGATAGCAAAATGTCAACAAGAGAATGTAGCATATTTCATTACCATTAGCATATTTCAACCATGCCGGCGCTACTCAAAACGCAGATATAAAATATGCATTACCTTTGACGAGATTATTTTGTTGGCACTCCAACATGTCCCATAAACATCACAAATGGTCCTTTTGTTGGATTAATTCCGTCCATATATGTCCAAATTGTCCATTTATCTGTCCCGTTTGATCCAGAAAAAACAGCTTCCCCCTTGAAGAATGTCACTACAAAATATCAAAAAAATTACCTCTAAACTTTGCCAAAACATTTCAAAGTACTTTTGTAATACAACTTAAGGTATTTGTAAACGTTAATAATCGATCAAATTGAAGACGGGTCAATCTGTTTTCAATACAGGACATCAACAACCTCACGCTACTTTTCAAGTCTTGCGCAACAATCAAACGAAACACAAGACGTCACTCTATTTCCTGGTGTATTTCTTCCTCATTGTTCAAATGAATAACTTCAACCTATTTCCATACACTGGCGACATCCAGTGGAAGCAGTAGGAACTGCGAGGGTAGTGATTAGAATTCTGGCCTGCCCATAATAACTCATTGAACAGACAGTGACTTAAAAAAAAAAAGGTTAGTCCTCAGGGTTTTGACTGCTATATAAGTTCTGTTATACTTACAGATATGATTCAAACAGTTTTAGAAACTTCAGAGTGTTTTCTATCCAAATCTACTAATAATATGCATATCTTATATTCTGGGGATGAGTAGAACGAAGTTGAAATTGGGCACGCAATTTTTCCCTAAGTGAAAAATCTGCACCCTATCCTGTGTGAAAGTTACATATTTCAAAATAATATTTTCGAATATCCCGCGCTGCCTTTTCAGCGGAATGTTGTGAGGGGGGGTTCCGCTAGCGGCACGTGTGTCCTAGAAAGGTTAAACAGCTTGGAAAATTCCAGAAAATTATATCATGGCTTTAGAAGCTTCTGATAGGCTAATTGACATAATTTGAGTCAATTGGAGGTGTACCTGTGGATGTATTTCAAGGCCTACCTTCAAACTCGGTGCCTCTTTGCTTGACATCATGGGGAAATCAAAAGAAATCATCCAAGACCTCAGAAAAAAATTGTAGACCTCCACAAGTCTGGTTCATCCTTGGGAGCTATTTCCAAACGCCTGAAGGTAACAGGTTCATCTGTACAAACAATAGTACGCAAGTATAAATGCCATGGGACCACGCAGCCGTCATACCGCTCAGGAGGGAGACGCGTTCTGTCTCCTAGATATGCACGTACTTTGGTGCGAGAAGTGCAAATCAATCCCAGAACAACAGCAAAGGACCTTGAGAAGATGCTGGAGGAAATGGGTACAAAAGTATCTATATCCTCAGTAAAACAAGTCCTATATCGAAATAACCTGAAAGGCCGCTCAGCAAGGAAGAAACCACTGCTCCAAAACTGCCAAATAAAGATAGTCTACGGTTTGCAACTGCACATGGGGACAAAGATCGTACTTTTTGGAGAAATGTTCTCTAATCTGACCATCGTTATGGAGGAAAAAGGGGGAGGCTTGCAAGCCTAAGAACAACCATCCCAACCGTGAAGCACGGGGGTGGCAGCATCATATTTTAGGGGTGCTTTGCTGCAGGAGGGACCGGTGCACTTCAAAAAATAGATGGCATCATGAGGAAGGTAAATTATGTGGATATACTGAAGCAACATCTCAAGACATCAGTCAGGAAGTTAAAGCTTGGTCGCAAATGGGTCTTCCAAATGGACAATGACCCCAAGCATACTTCCAAAGTTGTAGCAAAATGGTTTAAGGACAACAAAGTCAAGGTTTTGGAGTGGCCATCACAAAGCCCTGGCTTCAATCCTATAGAAAATGTGTGGGCAGAACTGAAAAAGTGTGTGCGAGCAAGGAGGCCTACAAACCTGACTCATTTACACCAGCTCTGTCAGGAGGAATGGGCCAAAATTCCCCCAACTTATTGTGGGAAGCTTGTGGAAGGCTACCCAAAACATTTGACCCAAGTTAAACAATTTAAAGGCAATGCTACCAAATACTAATTGAGTGTATGTAAACTTCTGACCAACTGGGATTGTAATAAAATAAAAAAACTGAAATAAATAATTCTCTACTATTATTCTGACATTTCACATTCTTAAAATAAAGTGGTGATTGTAATCTTTTAACTAGGATAAAATGTCCGGAATTGTGAAAAACTGAGTTGAAATGTAGTTGGCTAAGGTGTATGTAAACTTCCGACTTGTAAGACTTGTTTTCCTCTATCGTAATCGCTCCTCTTTCACCCCAGCTGCCAAACTAACCCCGATTCAGATGACCATCCTACCCATGCTAGATTACGGAGACATAATTTAAAGATCGGCAGGTAAGGGTGCTCTCGAGCTGCTAGATGTTCTTTACCATTCGGACATCAGATTTGCCACCAATGTTCCTTATAGGACACATCACTGCACTTTATACTTTTCTGTAAACTTGTCATCTCTGTATACTCGTCGCAAGACCCACTGGTTGGTGCCTATTTATAAAACCCTCTTAGACCTCACTCCCCACTATCTACTGCAGCCCTCATCCTTCAAATACAACAACCGTTCTGCCAGTCACATTCTGTTAAGGGTCCCCAAAGCACACACATCCCTGGGTCGCTCCTCTTTTCAGTTCGCTGGAGCTAGCGACTGGAACGAGCTGCAACAAACACTCAAACTGGACAGTTTTATCTCTTCATTCAAAAACTCAATCATGGACACTTACTGACAATTGTGGCTACTTTGTGTGATGTGCTGTGTCTGTGCCCAATAATGTTTGTACCATGTTTTGTGCTGCTTCCATGTTGTGTTGCTACCATGTTGTTGTCATGTAGTGTTGCTCCCATGCTGTGTAGTCATGTGTTGCTGCCTTTCTATGTTGTTGTCTTAGGTCTCTCTTAATGTAATGTTGTTGTCTCTCTTTTTCGTGATGTGTGTTTTGGCCGATATTTATATATTTTTAATCCCAGCCCCTGTCCCTGCAGGAGGCCTTTTGCCTTTTGGTAGGCCGTCATTGTATATATGAATTTGTTCTTAACTGACTTGCCTTGTTAAATAAAAGTATACAAAAGCTGGTTAAAGGTCACGCAACAATGTTACACTTTGTGAATAGCATGAGAACATTACTTTTAGCTAAAAGCATGTGCAAAAACAACAACTGTTTTCCTTTTCTGCGTGCACTACAACTGCGCTATTGTTCATACTTGCTGTTGCAGGGTCTTGTTTTTTCTCTACTCTGGGCCTGTTCTGTGCCCTGCTTGGACACTGTGGCAGTTATGTAGGCTCTGTTCATGTGTGCTCTATACCATGGGATCCCTACAGTGGCTCAGGGGGCGAGTAATCACAACCAGTAGTTAAATATATGGACCTGCTCGCACACTAAATTATTTTTGCTTACACAACAAGATAGACTTCTGTTTGGTTACAAAATAAGATATACTTCTGTTATTAGTAGAATGTGGGTATTGTGCTAGAATGTGCATACCATGATTGTGTATGGTTGAAGGACACTTTGATAAAAATACCAGGGATAATACTGTATAAATTGATTGATTTCACACTGTGAGAAAGCATAAATACATTCATATGAAGTTGAGCAAATATATATATATATATACATATTTTTTTTAATCAGTTCAGGTATGGTGTTGTTCCTCTCCATCTGGCAGATTTTCTCAAACAGATAGTTTTTGTAAACAAGCAGGCAAGTAGACATGGGTAATTAATATCATGGATCACAAAACAAGAGATTAAGGCAAGTTATTAATGGATTACATCAATTGGAACATTTTTARTTAACCAGTTAAGTTAATGGAGAACACATTCTAATTTACAGCAACAACCTGGGGAATAGTTACAGGGGAGAGGAATYAGCCAATTGGACGCTGGTGATGATTAGGTGGCCATGATGGTACAGTATGAGTGCCAGATTAGGAATTTAGCCAAGACCCCAGGGTTAACAACCCTACTCTTACAATAAGTGCCATGGGATCTTTGGTGAACACAGAGAGTCAGGAAACCCGTTTAATGTCCCATCCAAGAGACAGCACCTTACACAGGGCAATGTCCCCAATCACTGCTCTGGGATATTTTTTTAGACCAGGGCAAGCCTTGCTTAGCCCTGCTTAGCTTCAGAGGCAAGCCTTCAGAGGCAAGCCAGCAGTGGGATGCYGGGTGGTATGCTGCTGGCCAGACATGATTTTTCCATGTATAAAATGTGTAGGGTAAATTGCCACAGTAGATTTGCCATGGTTAAGAAGGAAATTATTTATTTCAGTTGTACATAATGATTGCCAAATATACTGAACAAAAATAAAAACGCAACATGTAAAGTGTTGGTTTCATGAGCTGAAATAAAAGATCCCAGAATGTTTCATACACACAAAAAGCGTATTTCTCTCAAATGTTGTGCACAAGATATGCCACACCTTTCAGGTGGATGGGTTATCAAGAAGCTGATTTAAAAAGCATGATCATGATACAGGTGTACCTTGTGCTGGGGACAATAAAAGGCCATTCTAAAATGTGCAGTTTTGTCACAGAATACGTGCCACAGATGTCTCAAGTTTTGAAGAAGCGTGCAATTGGCATGCTGACTGCAGGAATGTCCCCCAGAGCTGTTGCCAGAGAATTGATTGTTAATTTCTCTACCAATGTCATTTTAGAGAATTTGGCAGTACGTCCCACTTGCCTCACAACCGCAGACCTTGTTTAACCACACCAGCACAGGACCTCCACATCCGGATTCTTACCTTGCAGGATCGTCTGAGACCATCCACCCGGACAGCTGGTGAAATTGAGGAGTATTTCTGTCTGTAACAAAACTGTGGTTTGCACAACCTAAGAAACAACGAACACAATTGCATTTTGTCGATGGCAATTTAAATGCACAGAGATACCATGACAAGATCCTGAGGCCCGTTTTCGTGCCATTCATCCGCCGCCATCACCTGATTTTTTTTTCAGCATGATAATACACAGATATGCATCTGTTGGTCCATGGCGCAAGGATGTGTACACAGTTCCTGGAAGCTGAAAATGTTCCAGTTCTTCCATGGCCTGCATACTCACCAGACATGTCACCATTTGAGCATGTTTGGGATGCTCTGGTTTGACGTGTACGACAGCGTGTTCCAGTTCCCGCCAATATCCAGCAACCTCGCACAACTTCTTAGCATATATTAATGCTTTAACAGAAGATCACCTCGTAGTGATACGATTCATAATGTTGGTGGCAATTGGCCCCAGTTTCATATTGACAGTTAGTCAATCCATAAATGGGTCCCCACCCTTGCAAAATTCTGATTCATTTACCAAAATTCCCTGGTTTTCCAGATTCCAGGTTTCCTGCTTATTCACTCCTGATTCGGGGAATCATCCAACCAAAATGTATGGAAAACATGGGAATTTAGGGAAAGGAACTTCATTCTCTCCATGTGGAATGTGACCTCTTTGGCAGTTTCGACAGAATCAGACTCTGGATTCCAGAATGAGCATAAAATATCAGCATACTATATATGTATTTTAAATGTTTTATATGGTCGGTGCTCATGATATTGAGACTTTTGCTCTGATCCAAGCCCAATGTTGTTTTCAAATGGGCGCTTGAGCGCATATTCTTCTACCTTCAAGGTGCCCAGGCTGGCCACGTAGATACAACACCTTGTTACCATCTAGTTAATTAACACCCCACCTCAGCAACTGCCTGTCCACACCTCCACCTAAAGTCAATCCCTCCATCTCTCTCTCTCCAGGCATGGCATGGTGGCATGCTGGGGTTAAGCTGACGGGCACAGATGGCTCCCCCTCTGACATATACTGTACATTTTACATTCAACTAAGGTATAAGCAGAAAAACGCATCACATTCATTACAAAAATTATTTGCAAAATCAATGGTAGTAAGAGTGTGAGTGCAAGGAAGAGTGCAACAGTTGTGGTGGTGGTACCCACTGTGTGTGTCTAGCGTAGATGGACAGTTTGACCATTGATTTCCACAGACCACTGACTTGCAATCTGTCCGTCAGAGCCTGGGGGGCCGGCACCCATGGCGCTGGGGGTTTGATTTGATTGGTTGGCACGTGACCCTAGTGTGTTTTCATGTGCTGAGCATGTGTGGTTTGGCAGTACTGGTGGTTTTGATGCTATATCTTTAAGAATTTATCATTTCTGTCCCTCTCAGAAATTATGGCCGCTATTTCGGAACCGAAAGCAAATTTGTATTATTTTGGGTAAGTTGAACCTCATAGGGATCTGCGGATTGGTTGTAATAAAAAAATGGTGCCACTGTCTTATGACATGCATACGCATTGAGTAAAGATCAACACCGGTTGGTGAATAAATGGGAGAGTTCCTTAAAATTAAAAATGATACCAATTCTTTTCTCTTTCCACTAATGGCAATTCAATAGTGAAAAATGACACTTTTCTGCCACAAACGTAACACTAGCTCAATATCAATTGAGATGCTTTCGAATAGTAGAAGAAAATGGTCCAACCCTCTCCTCACCCCCGTCCCACCACCCACCCTCAAATAATCCCTCCCCCCAATTCCAGCACAGGACTAAATAGAAAAAAACTGCCTTTTTCCACTGTTTCAGCTGTAAGCTTTGTTTACTAACTACTGTGCCCTTAGGTCAAGTCCCCATCACCCATCTCCCCAACGCACACACTGCGTATGTGGACGAAAACAAGCAATTGGCCGTGGGCTCCAAAACCGAGGCACTGTACAGGGACAGTGACAAGGTTTCTTTTTTTCTAGTCTATGTTCAGAAACTTGATGTTCATCACCCCATTTCTTTCTCTATGGGTACAGGGGACCTTTATTTCTTCGTTTTTTTTAGTTATGGATTTCACAGAGGGTGGAAGTGGTCGGCCGGATATTTTAATTTGCCAATGCAATTAATGTCTGAACACCCAGAAGCCATTTAACTTTCCAAGCCTATTAATTATGCACTTTGTACATCCTAAAATATCATCTTATCCTAAAGAAAATGTACTAATTAAGCCAAAAATATTTCTGTGTTGTTATAAAGACCTTTAAATGGGGCAAGTGGTGCAAATAAAATATTTGATAGGAAGCCAAGTGTATTTTCCCACCTCCCCTCCCTCTTACCCTCTTTCTACTGACTGTAACCTTCTTTAAAAGCACACACAGGCGTTTTAAAAGTTTAATAATATTCAAATGCCGGCACAATGTGCTCAGCCTGTCAGCATTAATCAAACGATTCCCACACCCCCCATCGGAGTCAGAGGAGCATACAAATCACTTCCTGGTCGATCACCTAGAACTGCCGTGATTGGTCGTTTCAGGCAGTGGACAGACTGGCCTTGTTTCCTGTAGAACACTTCGTTGTTAATAAAAGGTCAGCTAGTGATGGAGAGGACAGCTAGAAAAAGAAAGGGGGAAGTCGCATTGCACTTTTTGACACTTGGAAGTGCATCAGCTGTGCCTTGTACGTTACCAATGTGTGTAGTGCCTAACTTGCTGTTCAGAAATGTCACGGAGAATCTGCATATCGGAGAAGATTTGTGTTGTGCGTATATGCACAAGGCGGCTAATGGTGGCATGGAAACCTAGCAACCATGGGGAAGGTTGACAAAAGTAAGATTGAGGGTTTACGACTTTGATCCAACTGTAATTTGTCAGTGTATACTGTGCAGTAAACATTTATTCCAGTGGCAGAGGAGCATTAATCGACCTCAGGGTATGGTTGGCTTGTGAATGAGGTAATGTTGGAGACATCATCGACAAGAAAGCAATACCTGTAATCTGCAGAGAAAACATACTGTAAACCATCAAAGTACTATTCCAAAACACCTTATTGTATACACCTATTCAGTCTCTTCAGAGCCATGAGAAGTGAAGGATTGAGGGCATTAGGAAAGGACTGTATTTTTTCTGTCCCCTGTTATTTGTACTCACCTTCTTCAGGGGATAGTTACACAACCTCTGAATCCCATCGACCCCTAGGTACTTGGCTCTGCTCCCTGTGTATGCTGAAGATCTGAAAGGGGCACGTTATCGTTCACTGTTTTGATAAATTCAACCATACTAGGTTGGGTCTCTCCCATCTCCAGGAGTGACTACAGCTGGCAAATGTGAAGTACAATGCCCATTACATCTTGCAGATAGAAACACTATATATACAAAAGTATGTGGACACGCCATCAAAATAGTGGATTTGTCTTTTTCAGCCACACCTGTTGCTGACAGGTGTATACAATCGAGCACACAGCCATGCAATCTCCATAGACAATCATTGGCAGTAGAATGGCCTTACTGAAGAGCTCAGTGACTTTCAACATGGCAGTTTGTCAAATGTCTGCCCTGCTAGAGCTGCCCTGGTCAACTGTAAATGCTGTAATTGGGAAGTGGAAACGTCTAGGAACAACAACGGCTCAGCCGCGATGTGGTAGGCCACACAAGCTCACAGAAC
Source organism: Salvelinus sp. IW2-2015 (assembly GCF_002910315.2). Classification (NCBI taxonomy): domain Eukaryota; kingdom Metazoa; phylum Chordata; class Actinopteri; order Salmoniformes; family Salmonidae; genus Salvelinus; species Salvelinus sp. IW2-2015. The sequence continues at coordinate 492,115 of NC_036850.1, read as the reverse complement.
AAGACCACCGTCTGCTGAAGTGCGTTGCGCATAAACATTGTATGTCCTCGGTTGCAACATTCACTACCAAGTTCCAAAATGCCTCTGGAAGCAACGTCAGCACAAGAACTGTTCGACGGGAGCTTCATTAAATGGGTTCCATGGCCGAGCAGCCGCACACAAGCCTAAGATCACAATGCCAAGCTTAAGCTGGAGTGGTGTAAAGCTCACCGCCATTGGACTCTGGAGTGATGAATCACGCTTCACCATCTGTCAGTCCAACGGACTAATCCGGGTTTGGCAGATACCACGAGAACGTTACCTGCCCGAATGCATAGTGCCAACTGTAAAGTTTGGTGGAGGAGGAATAATGGTCTGGGGCTGTTTTTTATGGTTCGGGCTAAACCCCCCAAGTACTTGCATGGGTTAAACCTACTCTAAGAGTATGTATTAGGCTGTTTGAGAGAAGGTTTGAATCCTAATCAACCCATCCAATGTAAGTACATCTGTTGTTGAAGTACAGTAGCTCAATAAAGCTGCAATACTCTAGCAGTAGTCAAGCTGCTTCTGCTGAAAAGCCTTGCCTGTACATAGGTCATATTAGCTTTTGAATTTCCTGTCATTTTTGGCATATTTTTACTTCCAGGTTTTTAATCAGAAAGTCTGCTAATGTCACTTTTCCTGGCACCATACATTATAACTACATAACTATTTGAAATGGCATTAAACAACATGGTTGTCAATGCCAGCATAAAGTGGTTGGTTTTCCAAATGGTACAGCTTTTTGACAGTTTAAGATACGGACACTAAACCAACTGTAAAAAGCTCTTAGTTACATAACTAGTTTATGAACTACAGTGCCTTGTCATACTACTTGACTTATTGCAGATTTTGTTGTGTTACAGCCTGAATACCTGTAGATGTTCTATCTCACCCATGTACAAACAATAATGACAAAGTGAAAACATGATTTTAGAAAATTTTGCAAATGTATTGAAGATGAAACACAGAAATATCTCATTTACATGTTTTCACACCCCTAAGACAATACTTTGTAAAAGCACCTTTGGCAGCGATTTACAGCTGTGAGTCTTTCTGGGCAAGTCCATAAGAGTTTTCCACACCTGGATTATGCCACATTTGCCCATTATTCTTTTCAAAATACTTGCCATAGATTTGCAAGTAGATTTGTAACGATGTGCGCTGAGAGTCGGGAAGCAAGTTCAGGGAGTGAGTGTTTTAATAAACGGAGCATAATACAGAACAAGAAACACTAACAGCACACAGACATGAAACAGAAACAATGACGCCTGGGGAAGGAACCAAAGGGAGTGACACATATACACTGCTCAAAAAAATAAAGGCAACACTAAAATAACACATCCTAGATCTGAATGAATGAAATATTCTTATTAAATAATTTCTTTACATAGTTGAATGTGCTGACAACAAAATCACACAAAAATTATCAATGGAAATCAAATTTATCAACCCATGGAGGTCTGGATTTGGAGTCACACTCAAAATTAAAGTGGAAAACCACACTACAGGCTGATTCAACTTTGATGTAATGTCCTTAAAACAAGTCAAAATGAGGCTCAGTAGTGTGTGTGCCTCCACGTGCCTGTATGACCTCGCTACAACGCCTGGGCATGCTCCTGATGAGGTGGCGGATGATCTCCTCAGGGATCTCCTCCCAGACCTGGACTAAAGCATCGCCAACTCCTGGACAGTCTGTGGTGCAACGTGCGTTGGTGGATGGAGGCGGACATGATGTCCCAGATGTGCTCAATTGGATTCAGGTCTGGGGAACGGGCGGGCCAGTCCATAGCATCAATGCCTTCCTCTTCAGAACTGCTGACACACTCCAGCCACATGAGGTCTAGCATTGTCTTGCATTAGGAGGACCCAGGGCCAACCGCACCAGCATATGTCTCACAAGGGGTCTGAGGATCTCATCTCAGTACCTAATGGCAGTCAGGCTACCTCTGGCGAGCACATGGAGGGCTGTGTGGCCCCACAGAAGAAATGCCACCCACACCATGACTGACCCACCGCCAAACCGGTCATGCTGGAGGATGTTGCAGGCAGCAGAACGTTTCTCCACGGCGTCTCCAGACTCTGTCACGGTCTGTCACATGTGCTCATGTGGTCAGTGTGAACCTGCTTTCATCGTGAAGAGCACAGGGCGGCAGTGGCGAATTGCCAATCTTGGTGTTCTCTGGCAAATGCCAAACGTCTCCTGCACGGTGTTGGGCGTAGGCACAACCCCACCTGTGGACGTCGGGCCCTCATGACTACCCTCATGAGCTGTTTCTGACCGTTTTAGCAGACACAATGCACATTTGTGGCCTGCTGGAGGTCATTTTGCAGGGCTCTGGCTGTGCTTCTCCTTGCACAAAGGCGGAGGTAGCGGTCCTGCTGCTGGGTGTTGCCCCTCCTACGGCCTCCTCCATGTCTCCTGATGTACTGGCCTGTCTCCTGGTAGCGCCTCCATGCTCTGGACACTACGCTGACAGACACAGCAAACCTTCTTGCCACAGCTCGCATTGATGTGCCATCCTGGATGAGCTGCACTACCTGAGCACTTGTGGGGGTTGTAGACTCCGTCTCATGCTACCACTAGAGTGAAAGCACCGGCAGCATTCAAAGGTGACAAAACATCAGCCAGGAAGCATAGGAACTGAGAAGTGGTCTGTGGTCACCACCTGCAYAACCACTCCTTTATTGGGGGTGTAATTTCCACCTGTTGTCTATTCCATTTGCACAACAGCATGTGAAATGTATTGTCAATCAGTGTTGCTTCCTAAGTGGACAGTTTGATTTCACAGAAGTGTGATTGACTTGGAGTTACATTGTGTTGTTTAAGTGTTCCCTTTATTTTTTTGAGCAGTGTATATAGGGAAGGTAATCAGGGAAGTGATGACGTGCAGGTGAGTAACGATGGTGACAGGTGTGCTCCATAACGAGCAGCCTGGTGACCTAGAGGCCGGAGAGGGAGCACACGTGACAAGATTTAAGTCAAAACAGTGTCTCGGCAACTCAAGAACATTTACTTTCTTCTTGTTAAGCAACTCCAGTGTAGATTTGGCCTTGTGTTTTTGGTTCGTGTCCTGCTGAAAGGTGAATTCATCTCCCAGTGTCTGGTGCAAAGCAGACTGAACCAGGTTTTCTTTTAGGATTTTTCTTGTGCTTAGTTCCATTCCGTTTATTTTTTTATCCTGAAAAACAGTCCTTAACAATTACAAGCATACACATAACATGATGCAGCCACCACTATGCTTGAAAATATGGATAGTGGTACTCAGTAATGTGGTGTGCTGAATTTGCCTCCAATTTAACACTTGGTGTTCAGGACATGAAGTTAATTTCTTTGCCACATTTTTTTGCAGTATTACTTTAGTGCCTTGTTGGAAACAGGATGCACATTTTGGAATATTTGTATTCTATACAGGCTCCCTTCTTTCCACTTTGTCAATTAGATAGTATTGTGGAGTAATTAAATGTTGATGTTCCATCCTCAGTTTTCTCATATTACAGACATTAAACTGGGTAACTGTTTTAAAGTCACTATTGTCCTCATTGGGAAATCCCTGAGGGGGTGTGATCAAGGCAAATGTGATCAAGGCAAATGGTGGCTACTTTAAAGAATGTAAACTTCTTTTTTTGTTACACTTTTTTGTTACACTTTTTTGGTCTATACATGATTCAATATGTGTTATTTCATAGTTTTGATGTCTTCACTATTATTCTACAATGTAGAAAATAGTAAAAGTAATGCACTAACGTTGAATGAGTAGGTGGGAACCAGCTTACGTTATGATTAGGTGTGCATCAGCCTACGTTAGTGCAACCATCCTGCAGGGGACCCACCAATCCTTAATAAACAAATTGGGCACATTTGGGCAGTCTTGATACAAAGTTTTGAACAGGAATGCAATGGTTCATTGGGTCAGTCTAAAACTTTGCACATACACTGCTGCCATCTAGTGGCCAAAATCAAAATTGAGCCTGGACTGGAATAATACATTATGGCCTTTCTCTTGCATTTGAAATATGAAGGTACAAAAAAAATACAAAATAACGTTMTTTTTTTTTCTTTCTTTGTATTATCTTTTACCATATCTATTGTGTTATATTCTCCTACATTCCTTTCACATTTCCACAAACTTCAAAGTGTTTCCTTTCAAATGGTACCAAGAAAATGCATATCCTTGCTTCAGGAGGATATGCAAGGATTGTCTTAGTCATTTTAGGTGAACATTTAAAAAAAGGGGCGGATCCTTTTAACCAGGTGAACAACCTTTGTTTCATATTCTTGTTTCTTTTTGCTAAGGAAGTCCAGTAGGTTAATATGAATACTGTTGATGACTGTATTACAATCATGTTGGTAAGGTTGGCTTGAGTGAAATATTACGTTTTGGTATTGTAATACTTTGTCACTGGTCTCTGGTGCTTGCATTTTAATAGCTAAGTTGTTTATGAAGTACACAATTTTCAGAAAGTGAGGTTGAGTTAGGCTAAGCTGCTGCAATTTCAGCCAACAGCCATTTTAGTGGAGAAGAACATTGACTGGACTCTTGATTTTGTGATGAGATTTATGGCCAAAGAGTAACCAATACCGACAATCAAGGTAAGAATAGACACAGCTATAACATTCTACTGCTGTTTGATTAAATTGTCACAGCATTATGCTATTGTATGTACATTGAACAAAAATATAAATGCAACATTTAAAGTGGTCCCATGCTTACTGAGCTGAAATAAAAGATCCCAGAAATGTCTGTATTTCATTTTAAATACATTCGAGTACATGGGTGAGGAAAAACATATTTTATCCATTTTGAATTCAGGCTGTAACACAGCAACATGTTGAATAAGTCGAGGGGTATGAATACTTTCTGAAAGCACTGTATATYTGCTGGCTCTTGAATCACACGGCCATTGAGGATTATTTGCTGAACGTGTTGATTATTTGACCTATTTAAAAGGTAGTTTGTGTATTTCAAGAACTGCTGTGGATAAAAAATATATATTTGTTAGACTATCCATATAGAAGGAGAATTTTGCATTTCTAGTTTTAGTTTTACTGGAGCTTCTTAATTTTCTAATAGACTCCCAGTCAGTTGGATATTTGGTTTTATAGTACTTAGCCCAGGCTTTATCCCTTTCTCTGAACAGATGTATTAAGTCATAGCTAACCCAGGGCAGGTGACGGCCTTTAACTTTCACTGTTCTCCAAGGTGCATGTTTATCACATAGCTTTTGTGATTTCAGTGAGACAGTAATCCCATGCATTTTGGGCTGTTGGGATTAGTTAGAATCTTTGCCAGTTTATGGATATCAAGTCATCAATGAATTAATCAACATTGACATTTTGACATTGTCTTAGCAATTTGAGTGGTGCTTTAGGAATCATTATTTTCCAAACACTGTAAATGATGGAATGATCATTGAAACAGTCTGGAAGAACACCTACATTTATAATCCCGTCAGGCCTGTCACTAAGAGCCAATCCAGCTAAGTCCCATGACTTTCAAGTCAAATCAAATCAGACCGATGCACGTTTACACAATCAATAAGATCTTTTAATAAAAATTTACTGTAGAACTTTCTGCCAGTTGAGGCCAAGTTAAAAAACAGAAGTCACTCACCAGATAAGCATATACACATGAGTATATGAACCACAATCGCTGTATTTTATGTATAATTCATTGACTTGATAACCTATGAGTTTATTTTATTTATTTCACCTTTTATTTTACTAGGTAAGTCAGTTAAGAACAAATTATTATTTTACAATGACGACCTACCGCCCCTAACCCAGACAACTGTGCGCCGCCCTATGGGACTCCCGATCACGAAACCGCCCAGGATCAAACCAGGGTCTGTAGTGATGCCTCTAGCACTGAGATGCAGTGCCTTAGACCGCTGCGCCACTCGGGAACCTGCATGAATTAGGACTACTAACAACCTATGAGTACTAAAATAACACATGACTGTGAATACCAAGTTCAAAACAATTGGTATCTCGGAACTAGGAAATCTCTGACTTCAGTGTGTTGAAGACAACTGGGACATCGGGAAAAGTCATTTGAACGGTTATCCAACTCGGAATTCCAAGTCGGAAACTCTGGCATCATTCTCGAGCTCTGACTTTCCTACCAGTAGATCACTGACGTCATGATTGGACAACGTTTTTTACGAGTTCCTCTTGAAAGCACCATAATACTACCTATGACTACCAAGACAACCTATGACTACTAAGATAAACCTACAGTCTAAAAATGCTGGGTTGTTTAGATGACCCAAGGGTGAATTAGGGCTGAATTGGGTGAATTAGGGCTCTACTCAATCCAGATCACAAAAATGCTGCGCTAAAGTCTAATTGAAATGTCAAGGAAAAGTTCCCGCGATGGTGGAGATGGCATTCATTCGTTGTAAACGCTGCATATTCAATTGGTTCAATCGGAAATTACCTTTACATTTCTATCGCGAAATCTGTAACAATTCAGCGATCCGAATTGAATAGAGTCCTTTTTTTCTCTCAAAAAGAGCAAGGTTGGGTTGTTAATGCTGGTTAATTGAGTTATGTCCCAGTGGGTTAGATCAGAAGACTGGAGGTGTGGCTTAGTAGGGGCGTAGCTTTCAATTAGTTTTAGTTTTAGTTTTATGCCACCTGTGGGTAATGAAGCTTACACAATTGCATGAGTTCCTTTAAAGGCCTATGCACATCCCAGTGTTGGGATAGTTGCCACTTTGTGGGTGGCCAAAAATAACAATTTGAAAGCCACACCCCTAATAAGCCATGCCTCCTGAAAATGGATTACATTTAAAATAGACCGAGCTGGTGTTTTGGGTTATTCACGCAACCCATAATAACCCAGTGTTTGTTCTGTCCAATATTTACCAAGGGGCACCAAATAAACTAAATTGTATTTTTTTTAAGCTAGCATTTTTTTGAGTGTACGACTACAAAGAAAGCTAAAATAAAATTTACATAATTTAGCACATGCTTTTATCCAGAGCTATTTACAATAGTGAGTGCATACATTTTCATGCTTTCTCATTTCCTTGGGTATTGAACCCACAACCTTGGCATAGCAAGTAACATGCTGTACCAACTGCGCCACACGGGTCCTGTGAGTAGTGAGAACCTTTGACTACTCAGCCATTATCAGAGAAAAAAAGGCCCACTTGAAGGTAAGGAAATATGGACTGGAGTCTGTCTCATAACAATGATTTATTCTCAGTATTTGGAACTTCCTCGTGGTTGACAATGACAAATTCTTCCAATGTGCCCTTTTTTTTTTTTTTTTAGTTTCCTCAGTCAAAAGTATTCTGTCTTAGGAAGTAGGCTACTAGCCCTTATGGATTTTGTCTGGGCTCATCTTTCTTTAAGTACATCTGTGCATCCCCCTGCACAGCTACTGAACCGAGGTAGTTACTTGCCACTGAGGAGTTTTAAACCTAGATTGGCTAGTTACGATTCTGGGCACTTTCGCAGGTGAAATGGCCACCTCCTTGGGAACCGGGAGATGTCTTAGTAAACGCTCAGTTACTAAAAAGGTTGTGAGGTCAGGATAATTTACATGGGGATACATAATGCATGCCTTGTATTGTTTACTTAAGGGAATGCCTTAACCACACAGACTTCCCCATCCGTTTCTGCCACGGGAAGGTCAACTGTAGAGAGGATGACCAGTATGGAGGTCAGTGCTCTCTCGGTAGCAGCATCCGTTTTTATATCTCTGAATCAACATGAACTGTAGAAATGGGATACTTCCGAAAATCTATTCTGCTGTGTGTTGTAAGTGTATTTTTACCGTCTGGCTTTCACTCTGGAATTGAGGGTTATAGGTTGTGCAGTCCTTTATGAGTTTCATTCTTACATAGTTGGACTTTTTCAGAGAATATTGGCTTTAATCACGTATTTGCATTAATGATCACTGATTGCCACTGCTGTTAATTAAAATGTAAATTGGATGCAAAACAAACTGGTCGTATGGGTGGTTCCAGATGACTCACTTGACAAACATTGTCTATTTTATGTACATTTGTGAACCTCCATTAAGTATGACACGGTACATTGCAAATGCAATAATGGTTACTTCATAAAACATAAAAGAAAGTAGAGAGGTTGACCAGAGAGGATAGGTGGGCACATACCACAGCCGTCTATCAATCCAAAGGTAGTGTGTTCGATTCATGTCGGGGACAACTGTAAAATTTGAGCTAAACCATTCCCTAATCTTAACCTAATTCACCTAACCTGCTACGTAAATTCTCCTAACCTTTGTAGTTAGTTTCCTAACCAGCAATGTCAATTCACCTTATTATTATCCTTTGTTGTTACAACGCAACAAGCAACCTGGTCTCAGAGAAAGAAGTATAAAACTATACATCCTCCAAGATGGATAATAAGTTACATCATCCAATTTGTATGATTTTGTACGACCAGGTACGACGTATGATACTATACAGCCTCTAATTTGTATGATATTATATGACCACTATTGCATTCATAACGTAACATAATATATCGTACTAAATGGAGGGAAACAAATCAATGCTACAGAATCCTACGAATTGCCATGAGGCCAGGTTGGTGGTTCTGGTTGGTGGTTCTGGGGTGTTCTGTGGGTTTTGGTTTGGTTATCTATCTAACACTGAAACYTGAGTTTGGGTTTGGTTAGGGAGGTTGGGGTGGGTGAGCTTGACACCCGCTGATGAAATCAAGTGGATAGAGTTCCCAAGCGGGCACAAGCTGCCCCTCTGCCACAGGGAGCTCCCCGAAACAGTCTGTCGGGGACGGTGGCCACAGCCCGCAGCAGCCTGATTCGCTGATTGGAAATATGCTTCCCTCTCCCTGCAAAATCTGTCTCCCTCCAGGACAGCACAGGCAGGGGAGGAGCGGGGGAACAAGGGAGAGGAGAGGACTTATAATATAAGAGATTTCGAGCCAGAGACAAACACGTGAGGGAAGGAAAGAGGGAAAGGGAGGAGAGAGAAAAGAGAGGGAAGAAAAGGTTTTATATTGCCATATTGTTTAGATCCAGAGTGCAAAAGGGGAGGTGCAGAGAGAGAGAAATATTAAAGGGGGAAAGAGTGAATAGAGAGGATGAATTATAATATAAGATGTACTATATTGCCGTTATTTAGAGTCCGGGTGAAAGATATGGATAGAAGGTGGGCAGAATTAATTGAGGAGAGATGAGGAGGAGGACACTGAATACTAACAAAAGCCATAGAAATGTTTTAATTTGTACATAGGCTGAGTCTGTCTCCATGGGAGTGCTCTGGAACAGAAACAAAGCATTTAGCCTTTCTGTGCATGCAGGTRCTGTTACTGTAGCCTGGTGGAACCAGCCTGATCGCTGCATTCACCATTCTGTTTTGAAGTGAAATAGAATGGTGAACTCAGAGATCAGGCTGGTTCCACCATGTTACAGTAACAGAAGAATACCCGCAAAACATAGAACAGGTTCTACATTGTCATATTGGTTATAGCCAAAGCGATTAATCCATCCACTAGTGCTGGGTTTGAGAGTCAAAATATCAGTATCTGACAGAAAATGTTGGTATCGGCTGGTCTTTAACATTACTTTTAACTGTCCGAACACGACTGCGTTGTGAACGGATTCTCTTAACAATAACACACTTATTCCAGTAAAACAGTCAATCGTGTCATGTTCCTTCGGTGCCATTTGACTGTAGAACCTTTCTCCACTACAGCAACAGTTGCAGAACTTCTGCAGATAAAGAATAATCTTCATTGTCTTTGCAGCTCTGTGTCAAGCAAAAAATTGCATTGAGATAATTCCTTGCCAGGTGTGTCCCAAAAATCTCTCCTTTCCCCTAAAGTGTGCACTTGTTCACTTCTCGTCATGGAAAGGAAATGACTGGTATGGAAACCCTCTAGCTCATGCTTAAACTAATCCAATGCTTTTATATTTGTGGGGAATAGTGAACGAGTGCACACTTCAGGGTAAAACAAATATTATTGGGACGCAATCATGGAGCTCTATGGAGCCAGGTTTGGTGCTACAGATACTGTGTATCATTAACACACAATATTCACTAGATATAGTGGCAGTGGCAACCGTTAAACCTACGGTGTTAATGCCAATCTATAAAACCAGGAGAGAAGGTTTAAGGGGATGGAAGAGAGAGCGGCTGGCTGGATTTCTGGCTGGCTGGTGTGGCGCCGAAATGATTCCCCACCCCTGCTTAATTACGTTGTGCAGCGCGACGTGAAAAGGTGTCAGAAGCCCACAGAAGCAGATCTGTCCTAATGAATGAAAACAGATGGGACAGACCGCAAGCAGAGCCATTGCCAAGAGATCTAGGGAAGCATAGAGGAGAAGAGAGAGAATATTGAGGGGGGACAGAGAGAGAAAGAAAGATATTGAGAGGGAAAGAAAACCAAATAGCCAAAGTATGTTTGATTTTTAAAGCAAGGGAATAAGAGGCCACACACAAGCAGAATTAGGTCCATGACAGGTCCCTGCCTGCCTTTGCCTGTGTGTGGGACAGTAGTGCTGCGTTGGTAAAACCACTGGGAAAGCCTATGTTGTTATAATTGCGTTGTTTTCTCTATAACCCATCAGTTCATACTTTTATACAACCGGTTACCAACATATTAAAAGAATGATTTACATATTTTAATTTCAATTTTATTTACAWTAATTTATTCATAGTATTTAATCCTTCGACAAGATATAGTCCGAACACAAATATAGGGTTGCTACTCATGTCACGACTTCCGCTGGAGTCGGGAGTCGGTCCCTCTTCTTGTTCGAGCGGCGTTCGGTGGTCGACGTCACCGGCCTTCTAGCAATCGCCGATCCACTTTTCATCCTCCATTTGTTTTGTCTTTGTTTTCTACACACCTGGTTTCAATTCCCCAATTACATGTTCATTATTTAACCCTCTGGTTTCCCCCATGTTTGTGTGCATGTTTGTTCTATTGTTCAGGCTGTTTCTGACGGCTGGTATTTTGTTGCCGGGGTTTTGTTATTACGCCCGTTTATTTCGTGGTACCGGTATTTTTTCCCGCGCCTTAGTATTGTGTTTATAATGGTGTATCTTGTATTAAATACCTTGTCCACGCATCTCAGCTCTCCTGCGCCTGACTCCTTTCACCAGTTACCCACAGCCTTGACAACCCAAGCCGGCTGGTCGATCGTTCTATCTGTTCGGTTGCCAGAAACACGACCCAGTTGCTCGTTCTAAATGTTCCATTGCCATAATGGCTGTCAATGTTCTTATCCCCTAACTTGCAGTCACATCAAACAGTGCAGCCAGAATAACAGCAAAATAGCTGCATTTGCATTTGTTTAAACTGTTCTCTAGTGACATTTATTTGGATACATATACAGTGGCTAGCGAAAGTATTCACCTCCCTTGTCATTTTTCCTATTTTGTTGCCTTACAACCTGGAATTAAAATAGATTTTTGGGGATGTTTGTATCATTTGATTTACACAACATGCCTACCACTTTGAATATGCAAAATATTTTTTATTGTGAAACAAACAAGAAATAAGACAAAAAAACTGTCCATGCCGCTGAAAAACATCCCCACAGGATGATGCTGCCACCACCATGGTGTTCTCGGGGTGATGAGAGGTGTTGGGTTTGCGCCGCTTCATGGTAATGTATGGAAAATTACTTGAATATGGCTTATTGCAAGGTCAATAACTCTGAAAATTAGCTTCAATATATGCAACGAAACATTGTTTTTATTCAAATCAATTATAGCAAGCCTACCTTCAGTCCTCCTTCTCATCTTCAAGTTCTCCCTCTCAAACTGAACAGGGCATCAGTAGGCCTAATCCACACACACATATATACAGAATTGACACGACTCCTGAAGTGCCACAGCACAATAATTGGTTAGGCAGCACAAAAGGGTTTACAGTGCCTTGCAAAAGTATTCATCCCCTTGACGTTTTCCCTATTTTGTTACATTACAAATATATTTTTATTTGGATTTCATGTAATGGACATACACAAAATAATCCAAATTGGTGAAGTGAAATTWAAAAAATTACTTGTTTCAAAAAAAATTACAATTGGAAAGTGGTGCGTGCTTATGTATTCACCCCCTTTGCTACGAAGCCCCTAAATAAGATCTGGTGCAACTAATTACCTTCAGAAGTCACATAAGTTAGATTGCACACAGGTGGACTTTATTTAAGTGTAACATGATCTCAGTATATATACATCTGTTCTGAAAGGCCCCAGAGTCTGCAAGACCACCAAGCAAGCGGCACCACCAAGCAAGTGGCACCATGAACACCAAGGAGCTCTCCAAACAGGGCAGGGACAAAGTTCTGGAGAAGTACAGATCAGGGTTGGGTTATAAAAAAATATCTGAAACTTTGAACATCCCAGAGCACCATTAAATCCATTATTAAAAAATGGAAAGAATATGGCACCACAACAAGCCTGCCAACAAGCCTGCCAAAACTCATGGACCAGGCAAGGAGGGCATTAATCAGAGGCAACAAAGAGACCAAAGATAACCCTGAAGGACATGCAAAGCTCAACAGCGGAGATTGGAGTATCTGTCCATAGGACCACTTTCAGCCGTACACTCCACAAAGCTGGGCTTTACGCAAGAGTGGCCAGAAAAAAGCCATTGCTTAAAGAAAAAAACAAGCAAACACGTTTGCAGGATAAGGGAGACTCCCCAAAAATATGGAAGAAGGTACTCTGGTCAGATGAGACTAAAATTGAGCTTTGTGGCCATCAAGGAAAATGTCTGGTGCAAACCCAACACCTCTCATCACCCCGAGAACGCTATCCCCACAGAGAAGCATGTGGAGGTTCACCTTCCATCAGGACAATTTTTATTGTTTATTTTTTATGCAACCTTTATTTAACTAGGCAAGGCAGTTAAGAACAAATTCTTATTTACAATGACGGCCTAGGAACAGTGGGTTAACCTCTAACGAGCCTCTACCCCGGGTCCGGGATCACCCCCCATCCCCCCACACACTGATTAGCATAGCTAGTATAGCTTCACAAGTAGATAGTAGCATCTAAATATCATTAAATCACAAGTCCAAGACACCAGATGAAAGATACAGATCTTGTGAATAAAGCCACCATTTCAGATTTTTAAAATGTTTTACAGGGAAGACAAAATATGTAAATCTATTAGCTAAACACGTTAGCAAAATACACCACTTTTAACTCCATCAGTTTCTTACTACTTCAGGTGCTATCACCAATTGCTAAACTAAGATATTGATAGCCACTAACCAAGAAAAACCTCTTCAGATGACAGTCTGATAACATATTTATGGTATAGGATAGGTTTTTTAGAAAAAAGTGCATATTTCAGGTAGAAACACAAGTTTACAATTGCACCGACCATCACAAGACGACTAGAATTACTATAGAGGAGCAACGTGTATGACAATTTACTCTTAATAAAACATTTCATAGAGATAGACAAAGCATAGCAATGGAAAGACCCAGATCTTGTGATTCCAGACAAAGCATGTTCAGATTTTCTAAGCGTTTTCACGCGAAAAACATAAATCGATAAGTTGCTACCACATGTGAAAACGTTACCAGAGCATCGATTCCAGCCAAAGAGCGCTATAACGTAATCACCGCCAAAATATATTATTTTTTCACTAACTTCTCAGAATTCTTCCGATGACACTCTCTGTAACATCATTTTACAACATACATATACAGTTTGTTCGAAAATGTGCATATTTGCCATACAAAACGTGGTTATACAATGAAAATAGTAGCAACTCAAGCATCAAAATGAGGGACGTCAGCTTTCAGAGTGATCTAGTTTAATCGAAAGCTAATCATATACTGACTAAA